>NC_060149.1:507778556-508079346 GCF_021461385.2 Schistocerca piceifrons | reverse complement strand
TCTATAAAAGTAGGTTCATCGTTGAGCTGGCACAATGCAAATACCTTCTTAGCATTTTGTTACTGAATTTAGTTCTGGATGTTTGCAGAGAAAAAGGAAAATTCGGTACTTCTCGCTAGTGTAATATAATGTGAACCAGCAACTACCCTTTTCTTAGAACACGGCTCAAGCAGGTCCCCAAGTAGTTCCAAGGTACTGCTGCTTTCTGCTCCCTGACATTGTTTTGATGACGGTTAATGTAGATAGTTCTGATTATGAAATACAAAACGTACTGCAGATTAGTTTCTAGGATCGTAATATTAAATTTGCGTTGTAGATGTCACTTGAACGTGACGACTAACCAGATGACTCATCAATATAAAAAGACAGTATTATGACAATTTAGCAGGATTACTCAACATGAATTCTGAAATTGGATGACTGACCGCATAGGTGCTAAACGTCGTCAAGAATATACGAAACTGCAATCACACTAATAATATGAAGATAGTCTTCGACAGCTCGCCACTTTCACATTGCTATCTCCACCCCACTCCAGACAGCCCTCGGTGGAGCTGCACTAAGTTGTCATGTAATTGAAGGCCTTCAAACCGACAACAGACCACACACTGAAAAATACAAGAGAATTCTCTTGCAGCGTAAGCTTATTTTAACTAAACCTCAAAAGATTGTCCTATTAAAAAAAAAGTAAAATGTCACACACTGTTGGCGTCAAACGGACATTATCTACGTTCTGTCTTGTGTCCTACTCATCTATGTTATCAGGTGTACTATCAAAATGATTAGATATCATGGATGCTAATTTAAAGCGCTGATACCAGATGGTGGGTTCACAACAATATTGATGCAAAAATAAAACACAAGTTCGCAAAAGTGCAGTTGTGAATTTTCGTGCGTTTTCACTTCCAGATCTACCATAGATATTGCATACTAACAAACTTGGTCATTGTCCCTGTAATTTTTGCCCTCTTATTTCAGACCGAGTTGATAAACAAAGTAAAATTCGTGACTCTCATAGATGCTTCGAATCTGTTCAGTAATTTTATCAGTAATTTTGATGTGACTTAAGATTAGTGAGGTCTACGATCATGGCAACTCCTGTCAGTTTCCTAGGACACACTTACATGTGACAGGTAGCACATGATTTAAAACTTACCGAAAGGAATTGATAAGACACATCTTTTGCAGCAAACCTGGAACTGCATCCGGAGCCAACTACCGTTTTATAAAGTCACTGCTTTACAACTATGATGCCAATGAACTCCTGTATAAACTCTCTCATTGCCATAATCGCGGCTGCAGTAGATAACTGATAACTCACAACGTGAAGGATGAGACAAGGGATAGATCCTGCATGAAATGACCTTGTACTCACAAAATATTATTAACTCAATAAGATATCATCAGAGGGAATATTCACAATATTTCATACAGATGACAAGAAAATGTAAGGCGAATTTAGTAGGATAAATCAGTCCCACAGCTGCAAATCATTGTTATGCCAACAGGGTTGCCAAAGTATTCCTACAACATTGCAGTCTGGACCACGCTGACAGCAAGAAGAACGTGTTTTCGTAGCCTAAATATTTCATGATAGGATACAGACATCCAATCTATCGCGAGAGAGTCTGCTCTCCAAATTTTAGATGTGTGGTGTGGCCATGTGCCTACAATTTAGTAATAACCCTCTGACTGTTATTCCAGTTTATGTGATTCGGATGACGAGAAAGCTCTACCATAGGTTATCTATATGTCTACTGAAAGCAAGCGACATAACATAATAGCAGGAAGCCTGTCATATACTTCCAGATAAGGTTTCCTGAGCGTCAGATATATATCATATTAGCATCCTTACCCCATAAAAGGATTTCTTGTTATTGAATTTTACATACATATTACTACTGAAGGCATCAGGTTTCTTGCTTCCCACATAGCAAACAATGGCTACCACTCTTGCTGTCGCATGTCATAATCTAATTCCTTCAGTATCATCTGATTTAACTTCGACTACAGTTCGTTATCCTTAGACATATGCCTTTGCTTCAAAAACTACAAGTATCATCTCTAGGTAATGTTCACTGCGGGACTACTCAAGAAGCTTTTCGAACAGAAGCGAAAATCGTTTAGCGGATGAGAACTTTATTTCGAGGTACATCTCAGAACGAAAGAAACAAAATAACAGTAAGAGCAGAAGGCTTATCATATCGAGCGTGGGCACCGTCAACGCAGCGCCCTGAATTGGGCCACATTCTTCCGAATTTACTTCCTGCTAGCCCAAAGGCGCTGTACTTCAAAAATATCAGCCTATTCGCACGGGAATTACTGTCCACATGTAATTGCTAGAATATCTTGCTACGTCAGGTATCAGGTATCCGTTATCAGACGCTCGATCTGAGTTGTTGATTTTTATTGAACCAACCTGCTGTGTTTAGGAAATTGATCAGAGCAACTGGATGAGTTTATTATTTTGGTATAATGTATGAAAACCCACTTTTCCCACTTATCTTATCCTAAATAGTCCACGATTGGGTTGAGAGGAAGGTAAATAGTATGCATTGTGGATAGAATGGGAGTGAATATTGAAACAAAATTATTAGAATCATGGGAGAGCAATAATGTATAAATATGCAGTGACAGGAGAGATTTCTGAGGTAAAGGTCTGTCTCTGACATTGGAGAGAAGGGGGCTAGGTTTGTCTGTATTCTTACGTTAAGGTCATTGAGTAGAAAAGCGCGGGCAGATTTCATTGTGTGCTGGGAAGAAGACAGCCGGGAGTTTCAAATGCTTGAAATTCTGGAGCCTTGATTAGCCAGGGTGCACACCACCCTCGCCGTAGGCAGGGGAAGAGCGGTAGCGTGGTAAGAGGAAGACACTTGCCTGGGGACGTCTGAAGCAGCCGAATGGACTGAGGAAGTGGAGGAGCAAAATGGTCTCCACAAAGGGAAAGAAAATGAGTTATTTTAGGCTCTAATGTTCCACCTTACGTGGTAACAGACTCTTTCAGAGTATATCTAATTTAATATAATATTTTTGAGGGAACCAAATTGTTTATAGACAGGTAAAAGATAGGCGAATGTGAGAATACTATGTCGCGACCGCGAAGAATAACTTGAAAGTCAACGGAAATTGATATTTCGATTGAGTAATTCGGTGAACAGTTAAGCGTTAGAATTCAATTGTAAAGCAGGTACGACAAAAATAGGATACATGTGACGAGCTATTATAGCCTAAAGATCTGGCACTCACCACATGGGGCTGAAGAAGGAAATGATGAAGAGTGGATGACTGAGTGCTAGGAACCATTAGTTTATAAGTAAGAATGTGTTGATTTACCATAATTCTTCTTAGTAATGGTCAATTTAAATTAATTATTCTGGTTAGTTTGTTTCAAAATCTGATCTGGAAGTCTAGGAAAATATTATCTCGTGGCTTTAACTAATCAAGCTGCTAAGAGAAATTCATGGTAGAAAGTAATGTTCTTAATTTTGATCTGAAAGAATTAGTTTTCAAATAAGCCATTTGTAGCGTGTGTGTGTTTCAATTTGTAATTTGACGAGTTTCTGAAATTCATGGATAAAGGCAAGGTTGCTAATTTAATGTGAAAGAATAAGAAGTCACCTTTTGTGGAATGAGTCAGTAGAAATTTACGTGTGAAGTTGATTTTTAGAACAACGGGATTTGAAAGATACGTGCGAATCACTGAGATAGCTTTCCTGAATTAAAGAAAAGGGGAAACAGCATAATAGTAATTCGTGTTGCCGTGCTATCCACGCTATACACGAACTGTAAGTACTGTGAAAAGTTCTGTGTGTGTTTTTATGTATCTTTTGGAGGGGAGGCTTTGGATGGTATATTATTTTATGGTGCCGACATATAATTAGGAAATCAGTCTAGGTACCTTGTGGAGGGCATTTTTTCAGTTGAAATAACGTGCCGCGCACGAATATAAGGGGAACGTAAATTTCGGAATCGCGACCGCGTGAACTTTCCAGCCACGTGAGAGTTAGTTAACATCGAGGCACGTCAATAAATGAGACGTGTGATTGAAGAAGTTAGAATTTTTCTAGTACTGGTCCGCGTGGAGATACGATCATTGCTTTGCCCAGTGGTAATAAGAGTGATAGTGTGTTGCTGTGACGTTATGAATCAAGCATTGTGGGCTATCCTCCATTCCTTCCCGTGGGTGAGAAACCATAACAAGTAAAATATCTTTATATGTGCTGTTACAAGATCAGCTGTTAGGAAATTTTATCCTGTATGTTACTGGTAATACCGTTATTATGTTTTGAGAGATGAAAGTAAGACAGAATGAAAAGAAATAGCTTACAGAACGGAGGAGTTATTATGCAGGCCCAGTTGCGATTCCTGTTACTTACGTATTTTCTTTAAACACAGTAGGGTGATTAACAGTGTACCAAATTTGGGGTTAATACTACAAAATTAAACATTTATCCGTTGCGCGTACATTTGTTTATTTATTTCTTTGAGTAAAGAATTTGATTAGTAGTCAAGATCCGCGCGACCGCTACGGTCGCAGGTTCGAATCCTGCCTCGGCCATGGGTGTTTGTGACGTTAGTTAGGGTTAAGTAATTCTAAGTTCTAGGGGATTGATGACCTCAGATTTTAAGCCCCATAGTGCTTAGAGCCATTTTTGAACCACATATTTTCAGTGTGGTTGAGGTCTGGTGATTTTGGCACGAAAGGAAGAAGTTTTATTCTCTACTAACCTTGGAACCAGTTCTGGACGGCTCTGCTATTATGAATCTGACGATGGTCCTGTAAGGAAATTATCATCCATTAATTTAGAACTTAAATACTTCTGACTAATACTATGAATTTCCATACTATGAAAAAATTCGATAACTGCATTGGCTGTGTAGTCTAAGCTACAGGTTTATAAATTATTCGGAGTATTCCACATTGAAAAATCCTTTGCTGATAGCTGTTGACAAAAACCTACATTGACAAAGGGAGGGTGCTGGGACGGGTACCAGAATATAGTTTAAGGCGTCAGTTATAAGACGCAGGTAGGACTTCTTTCAGAATATGCCGTCCTCCTATGCTTTGGTAATGATGAGGTAGGGTGTAAGTTGTTCAATACAGTGCAGCAGTTGTTGAACTGTTGGACTCTGTTGCATGCTTGTAAAGCTAATCTGCTTCGATTATACAAAACGATTGCTAGCCTTCACTATACAATTCTTTTTTCTATCTTTCCACTGACAAAGATATATAGAAGAAAGAAATCTGTTTTATAGCGAGATATTCTCTATGGACTTTACACGTGCTCGTTCGCTCAATGTGTTGCATTTACTGAAGGAGACCGCGGCCGCTGACGTCGCCTGTTCCACCTCGTGCCAACGCGGCCCGCGCTCTGAGTAAACGCCTACAGTTCAGATAAACAGCTGATTTCATGAATGTTAGTGAAATAAGTCATCCCTTCATATTAGTGAGAACTAAATACCATTAAGAAAATGGTTCAAATGGCTCTGAGCACTATGGGACTCAACTGCTGTGGTCATCAGTCTCCTAGAACTTAGAACTACTTAAACCTAACTAACGTAAGGACATCACACACACCCATGCCCGAAGCAGGATTCGAACTTGCGACCGTAGCAGCAGCGCGGCTCCGGACTGGAGCGCCTAGAACCGTACAGCCACCGCGGCCGGCAAATACCATTAAGAGTACATATGTTTATGTAATGCTCATTGCTCAAGAACAATTCGTGTATGCAGCGTTACTGTTATAACTAAGATCATAAAATCTGTAAATCGTAACCCAATTCATATATTTGCGTGCGACTACGGAATAATAAACATGAAAACAATTTTTTCTTTGTCATATAATTTTTAATCAAGGCAATGCAGGCAGTTGTCCGGTGATATCAAAATTGAATGTAAAGGCGGAATAAAGAAAAAGATTTACGAGAAAAAAATTTCGTGAACAACTGTCTACTATCTTGAAAAGTGCTGATGCGGCTATCTCACAATTTTAAAGGAAGAGAAAACCATCCTGTCCACTTTCCGAGGATGATATTTCCTGACAGAAAGCACACTAGGGTGAACGGCTTTAGGTTGAGACACCAGGAACCACAAACTACGTCACCAGTACGTTCACACTCCGATTCCGAGCCCCGTCATCAGGCACTTCCCACGTCAAAGTGGCTGGCATAAACGAGCGCGAACGACCTGAAATTAGGTGATACAGACCTCGCCTCTCCTGTTTGACAGATGTGTTATCATTCACCCATGCCAGGACGTGAGGAAATACACTTACGAAACGTTGAACACATTTTAATTTTACATGTGGACATTAGTGCGCAATTATATTCTAAGTTACGAGACGTGACCTGGAGAAAAAGAGTGTATACCTTGGGGGATATGTTACAGATCACGATTTTAATGTTGGTAAAGTACTGTAAAGTATACTTTATCTTATGCTTAAATTAAAAAGAAAAATCAGCCAAGGCATTCAACAGTGAAAAGTACAGCATGCCTCCAACAAACATACGAATATCGTACAACTTTAATAAAAGGAAATATAGATCGGTTTATTGGGGCAGGCCTATTCGAGAACAAAGTAAGAATAACTAAATCAGTTACCGGTTTGTACGTGCTGCTAGTTAAAAGAGAAGAAATGAACCGATAAAGAAATAATTCCTTCATTGATATAGGAATGGTTCGAAATGGAAGGTATAATTTTACTATTATAAAAAACTGGCCTGGACTGAGTTGATTGGTTCCAATTTTTGAATAGATTAGAGCCCAATAACAAATACAAATGGAATAAAATAGGAATATAAAGTCTGGAAATGAGTATGGACGTCCTTTGTCTACATATCTGCTTCAGATACAGGGTATTAAAAACAAATAATCCACATTTCGAGAGCTGATAGGATGGACAGAAACAAGAGAAACATATCCACTAAACAAGAGAAATGAGTCTGAAATCAATATCTTAAAAGCATTGTGCACTTCTTCACCTTTACTACTGTGAAACACATCTGTTGTTCTACTTAAAATACTTATCTTGTACTGAAGAAGTGCGTGTAGCTCTTACAATATGCAGGTTGTCTTCTTTTAGTCCATACTACCGACACGCAAAGTATGGAATACCACTTTCCTTAACACCGTGTGTATATATATATACTACAGAAGCAATACAACCAACGGAACAGGAAACATTAACAGTTAAATTCAATTGTGAAAAGATAGCTGCATCACATTTGTTAACAATTTCCTAATAGTTCCAGATTTAGAAACAGAATGAACAACATTTTGCAGGTATTATCCGAAAATCGAGAAAAGAATAACACTGGAATGTGAGAACGACAACAAATGGTAATGGCAGAAAAAGTAATAAACATATGAACACAGCAATAAAAACTGATGGAATTAAAAGTACAGCACTTCAGGACCAGAATGAGAGAGAAATAGATGGTTAACAAAAGTAAAGCGAAGGAGAGCGATAGCAAACCATTTATGTTTACGAATAATAATCTTTTAAGTAAACACACAAGTGATAGAAATATAGAAACACACTGCAAAATGGATGAAGTGGAGTAGTCTTTTCTTTGGAAGTGAAAGATGGGATCTGAAAAAATAAAGTATAGTCCACCTACAGGTCACTGGTTACTTAATGTAGCGGAAAATGACCAAAACAAGGTAGAAGGAGATAGAAATGAATCGCAGAGTCGTATAAGAATTAACTGTGGAGAGAAGCCTAAGAAGATAAAATGTAAGGGCTGAAAGCATTGTCCTCGTGTGCGGTATATCAAACGCTAAAAACATTTGCGTGTTAATGCAAATATTCACAAATTCAAGGGTCACATTTATTTATCAGATGAGGGATGAACTACTAAAATCATGATATAGGGAACTGTTTATTTTTATTATTTTGTGCCTACTACAAATGTAAAGTCACTAACAGCTTAAACTGATAACTTTATTGAGAAAATATCGTGTCTCACTTGAACAGGGGAGTCGCTACAGGAAAAAAATATTTTATCATCCGAAAAGATTACTCTACTCCAGTCAAAGTCGATATATTCTGCTGAAAAAGCCATGCGGTCAGCCCTCTGATAATCGGTTAATTGCTGCTTTATAGCAGCTCTCCGACAATGTAATCCTGCGTCTTTCAGTCTCCTCCTAACAGTCTTTCCGCTGCCGGGAAACTGAGATAGCTCTTTCAGGGCACGGCTACTGAGGAATGGACTAGCACGTATATTCGCCAAAAAACGTTGATCACCTGCTGCAGTAGACACACGGAGCCGTCCACCTCCTCTTTTTCGCCCTATATAGCCCCTTCCTTGTATCCTTTCCACCAGCGTCTAGCTGTTCTTGCTGTGCTCCACACTTTTCTCCAGGTTCTGTTGCCGAGTAGCTGCCATGCTCAATCAGTGCAACCACACGCACCCTACTGTCTCGATTCCACTGCGACTACATTACGACAGTTGCACTTGTGACGCTACTACGCGTTTTATAAAGAGAACCGTTCACAACTCAGTACAGAAACGAACACTGACAAAATAAAAGAATATCTTTTTTCAGTTATCTGTCACACACAAATATTAACTTCGTTAAACTGCTTCGTCAACGATCACTATTAAGAAAGAAACGACAGTCATTAGGCAAGATATTAAACGGGGCTTTGTTTAATAGTTTTGTGCCGATGCTCGATGCTGTCTGAATAAATTATGCCAGTGGATAAAAAACGGTTTAGTTTGTAGACCTGACCCTCGACGGGGCGAGGGGTGGGGGTGGGGGGGATGCACAGCGGTCTGCATCATGGATTCCAAGCAAATACACAAAAAATAAGTCAGAAAGGGTTCGAACAACTACTTTCATGCAGAGACATGCATTTGGAATCTGTTCATCGTTTAGGGGTCAAACAAGAGGATAACATCACGCAAACAATGATCAGGCTACTTAGTATATAATAGAGCATACACATTTCAAGGAGGAAACTTAGGAAGACACAAACTTCCTCGTTGTCCATATGTGCGGCATATCTTTCGTGTTAACGAAAGTAATATCCCACTTTACCTCTTCTTAAATCTCAAATGAAATGAATGCCATGTGGAATCGAATATTTGTTGATTGCTTCCCTTCTTGCTTCCATCCATACTAACATATTTCTTCATTCTCGTGGTAATCATGACATTCTATATGTATGCTGCGAAAGATTGCACGTGGACACATTCGACATCGAGGTGCAAAGTGTTTGATATCTTACATTATATTCCATTAAAATAAGCTTTCGATGTATTTTTACTTCGTTTGTATTTTGAGATGATTATGAACGTTACGGAAAATTATCTCACATGCTTGATGCTGAATGAGAAACACTGAATCATCCGTTTTGCTTTCCCTGCGTTGTAATGATATAATGTCGGCGTCAACAGCCTTCTTCCACGCCGGAAGCTGAAACTTAATTCATTCTGGATTAATGATAATTGAATGCCTCAAATGTATAGGTTAGGTTAGGTTAGTGTTTAACGTCCCGTCGACAACGAGGTCATTAGAGACGGAGCGCAAGCTCGGGTTAGGGAAGGATTAGGAAGGAAATCGGCCGTGCTCTTTCAAAGGAACCTCATATGTATACATAGCCCACAAGGCGACGTCAGAAACTATCAGGGGAGAACGCCGCATAAAAAACCAAACGTGCGCGCATGTCTCCCCTCTGAAGAACCGTATCGGACAATCACGACAAGCATTTCGCTAAAGATCTGTCTCGTAAGAGAGCTGAGAATTGGCAGTGCCGTAGCAAGTATTTGTCAACACTGTGAGAGTGCATTTACTTCCGGATGTAGCCCGGCATTACGTCGCTAAATTCACTTGGAATTCGTTTTTCACATCAAAGACTCATACGATATAATCCACTGTAAGATGAGTATATTTAATTTCTGGACTCCAAGAACGCCGTTCTTCACATAAGTAACACCTGCTTGTGTGTTTAATATTGGGTTTTGAGGCTCAGGCAATATCGCAATGACTATAGTCCGCCTGTTGCTGCCAGTGTGTCGTTAGCTCAGCGATTCCATTATGCGCTGCGATGCTGGTGCTATATGAAATGGCAGTTCCAATCTCTGTGAAAGCCGCTGATCACAACGTTTTATTTTCCATTTTAACTAATGGAGTTGCAAACTGCTAAATCTGAAGAATGCCTTTACACATAAATCTCCTTGCAATTTCGACTTAGTATATTATGCTAATATCATGGATGTCTGCTTTGCAAATGCCAAGGTGCTTCACTGTAAAATAGTTTCTGAAAAGATTCAAACCTACTGTCCACGATTCGAATTTGAGCTTTGTTCGTCATGTGGGTCTAACATGTCAGGAGGTTGTTTATGAAGTGAATATGTTGGTAAAAAATATAGTTCCTCTCTTCTAAATTTTGCAATATCATTTAACTGTAGACGTTTGCTGACACCGGCGTTAGCAATTCCTTTCCATTCTATGAAACCTCAAAATCGGTAACTGTTTCTGGTTTAAATCTGATGACCTTCACTATCACTTCCGATCAACGTTATATACCTCATGAATCCATACATAGAGCTCCAAATGTGCAGTGTTCCTGCACTTCTACAGAGCATGCATTGGAAGGTATTTACACAGTGTATCGCATAGACTTACCATAAGTAATGACTCAAAAACTATAATACACTTTACACCACAGACGCTCACTCTGGCTTGACGAAAACATCCGAATATTGGCCAAAAGTTGCACAAGTAATTGACTTTGAAAGGAAAGGAAAGAAGTATGAAGCATGTATAAATTCATCGAATGTTGTGAGGTGGTTTAATTTCGGCTAAGTCTATAAAATTAATTTCGGACCATACGCAGCTCTTGCCGATTAATGTAATACAGTACCCATCTACTAATCAGGGCGTCAGTCTCCGTTGCTTTCGAGCGAGAATTGAAATCGTAGAAATCTTCTATGGCGCAACATTTAATAATAATAATAAAGCGTTTTAAATTATCAAAAGCGATGAGCGGTAGCAGGCGCTTTCGATAAAGAACGGCGGAGTGCAGTGCCACTGCTGTCGCCATGGCCACTGCCAGTAGCCAGCAAATGGATTCCGGAGCTTTGCCGCATACGGGGTCCAGAGGAGGACAGTCTGTAAGAAATCTGCCGCAAAATGACTACTGGATAAAAGTTTGTTATCGGTGTAATGGAAAGTGAAATAGATTGAATCTGCATTGCCATTACATTCACGTCTTCAGCATTCTGTTGGAAGAGGCTATAAAATTTCTTTGCGCCAGCTAGTTTCGATCCACAATCATTGTAGATAGAAACAACGCACGGTACCGCTATACCACGGGCGTAAACAGCGTATGGTTTCTCTTATATGGACAAGACTTCCTCCAGGAAGTGCCGCAGTCTACAGTGTTGCCAGATTGTGCAGATATCCGGACTTCGAGAATTAGCGAGTTGGCCAGTTTTTTTGTCCCATGTCGCGATCGGCGCGGACTTAGCCTCTGCAGCGGCCGGCCGCCGATCGAGTTTTATGTCAAAGAGTGTACACTACAAAATATGAATTGATGATATAATGAGAGAGCAAATAGGTAGAAGTTTAATAAAGGCTTTCGAAACCTGCTGCTGATTGATGTGTAAATAAGATATTTTAGAGCCGGTTTTGGTAATTTAAAGGAAAAGAACATTACAACAATATTAACTATGAATAATGCTATTGTGACAAAAATATAAATAAAGAGGGAATTAGAGGTGCAATGAAACTGTTTGATATACGGGTGAAATTATACACTGTAGTTTAACAGAATTTATGGTTCTGGCACCGAAAATTTAAGAAAGGTATCGAGAATAACAGGAACTATGGAAATATGAAAGTTAAAAGTGTCTGACTGTGCTTCTCTCACTTTGACATACAAAGAGGATATGGTTGATGTTACCATCTGCAGTCTTTGTTCGTAGCCAGGGCTGGCTCTTGGGATGAAGAGTGTGCTACCCCACAACCTACAACTTCAGGTAATTAACATGTATCAGTAAGTAGACGCCCAATGAAAACTGCCAACTATCGTTTGTTACGCAAGGATTTTTAAGTAACGCTAGGTTATGAACCTACAGACTTCAGAATTCAGAAGTGTGGTGAAACAGTGACACTGTAATTTAATTTTAGAACCAGGTGAGGTACAGATGTAATAAAATTCAAAATTACCGTAAGTTCTATTGTTGATAACAAATCCCCACACAAAACTAGTGCAGTAGTTGGACTGAAGTATAACACAAACATGTTTAGTCACATTCCATTCACTGACAAATTACCACAAGAACATGAAACACTTACAAGAACGAAGGTTGGCGGATATTCAAGATTAGGAACCTATAGGTGGGTTTCTATGTTATTAGCACACTGATCCGTTTCTGCGATCTGTCGATAGTGATTGCCAGAAATTGAGTTCATAAAATTATGCAGGCCAGAAGGACGTCTTCCTCCTACTCATTAACACTCTAACATTTACTGAGTACAATGTGACCCATACACGCCGAAGCCGATTACAGATGTTACCAGTCTTTTAACACGTTGTTGTGTTGTCTTCCAGTGGTACTGTTAGTGGCCACTGTGTCGGATACAATGCCTGTGAATCCCGGAAAGCTACCTAACATAAAACTTTACATCATCCACCAGTGCTTCTCTCACTAACGGCGTACCAAATGTCTCCTTAGTTCTTCCTGTCTCACTTGTAACACTACCCCCTTCTTCGAGAGACAATCCAAGTCTCTCACGAGCAGTCATCCAATGACAAGCGTCAATTCTCCTGGGGCATCCTACCACTTCTCAATAATTTTTCAGAACAACTACGTCAGACCAGTCTGAACAATTAAATTCCCGCATTTTCACGCCCATAGGCCTACAGCTAAAGAAAGGAATTTGTTTTGGATCTGTCCTGCCGGTGCCTCAAAGGAGCACGTTATTGTGTTACAGCATGTTGCTATCTACGACCTTCCTATGATTCGTATCTGCATTATATGTTGTGTGGCGAACTGCAATTATTTTTGGGACAGGAAAGTTGCAGTCTCAAACTTATAGAATCCTCACACCTCGCCTACCACATTCTGCGAAGAGCATATAGCTATAAATACTTGTAGCTTTCACAGAAAGTGTATAGTGTCCACAGGTATATTACTCTGTTATCGGCAGACTGGTGAAGTCTCCTCTGTATTCTCCACCCAAGGCTCATTCTTGTCATCCTTCCGGGACTTTTACTGTACTTTACTACGCCCTCACTGCAGAAAAACGCCTTAGGAACGTGAGAACGGCGGTCATCTCCTGCAGAATTCTAACTGCTCGTCTGTGACCATCTGGACGGCTGCGGCATAATCTGCTGTCCGCATTGCGTCGACTTGCAACGGGCATCCCCTCATCCTCTCCTGTGGCATATCACCAGTTTCAACTTAATTATCCGTCATCAGATTTAAGAATGCAATAAAGACAAATAAAAACATTAGTTAGTCCATGTCATGTTGTTGTTGTTGTTGTGATCTTCAGTGCAAAGACTGGTTTCATGCTACTCTTTGTGCTACTCTATCCTGTGCAAGCCTCTTCATCTCCGAGTAACTGCTGCAACCTACATCCTTGAATCTGCTTACTGTATTCATCTGTTGGTTTCCCTCTACGAGCTTTACCCCCAACGCTTCCCTCCAGTACTAAACCAGTGATCCCTTGATGCCTCAGAATGTGTCCTACCAACCGATCCATTCTCCTAGTCAGATTGTACCACAAATTTCTCATCTCCGCAATTCTGTTCAGTACTTCCTCATTAGTTATGTGATCTACTCATCTAATCTTCAGCATTCTTCTGTAGCTCCACAGTTCAAAAGCTTCTATTCTCTTGTTATCTAAGCTCTTTATCGTCCATGTTTCGCTTTCATAAATGGCAACGCTCAATACAAATACTTTCAGAAAAGACTTCCTGATATTTAAATCTATACTCGATGTTAACAAACTTCTCTTCTTCAGAAACGCTTTTCTTGCCATTGCCATTCTACATTTTATATCGTCCCTACTTCGGCCATCATTAGTGATTTAGCTGTACAAATGGCAAAACTCATCTGCTACTTTAAATGTCTCATTTCCTAATCTAATGCCCTCAGCATCACCTAATTTAATTCGATTACATTCCATTATCCTTGTTTTGCTTTTGTTGATGTTTATCTTATATCCTCCTTTCAAAACACTGTCCATTCCATTCAACGTCTCGTCCAAGTCTTTTGCTGTCTCACACAGAATTACAGTGTCACACGCAAACCTCAAAGTGTTTTTATCTTCTTCCTGGACTTTAACTCCTACTTCAGATTTTCTATTCGTTTCCTTTACTGCTTGCTCAATATACAGATTAAACAACATCGAGGATAGGCTACAACCCTGTCTCACTCCCTTCTCAACCACTGCTCCCGCTTCATGCTCCATAACTCTTATCACTGCCATCTGGTTCCTGTAGAAATTGTAAATAGCGTTTCGCTCCCTGTATTTTACCACTGCCTCCTTTAGAATGTGAAAGAGAGTATTCCAGTCATCATTGTCAAAAACTTTCTCCATGTCTACAAATGCTATGAACGCAGGTTTGTCTTTCCTTAACCTTTCTTCTATGAGAAGTTGTACGGTCAGTATTCCCCCGCGTGTTCCTGCATTTCTCCGGAATCCAAACTGGTCTTCCCCGAGATCGGCTTCTACCAGATTTTCGATCCTTCTGTAGAGGATTCGTGTTAGTATTTTGCAACCGCGATTTATTAGGCTTATAGTTCGATGCTCTATTAATAAAAATATATGAAAGAGATAAATATGTAAATATACCAGGTTACCTAACCTACAGGACTGCTGCCACGACTGGGGTCCGTTTTTGTGTCTCATCAGAACTAAAAAGTCATGAAGATTTCTATTATAAATGACATTGTGTCATTGAGACTTCACGTTATCATTATGATAGAATGTTAGTGGCAACCCATGTAGTTACTGACATGTACCGTTTAGACACCATTACACTTCTTAGAAAAGCTAAAATACAAATAAAATGTGTCAAGATACAGGAATTAAAAATAAAGAGAAGGTACCTTTCATAGTATGAATTTTGGTTATCAAGACTGGCTAAAATGTTAATCAAATACTAAAATAGGTTGTAATAAAAGAATTCTAACTTTATACAATGAAGGACAAACTACAAATCTTCAGAAAATGTTAAAGCTTGTGATATGACTGTCATTGCGTCAGTGCTGGGAATCACGAGAAATACGGGCCCTGCAACGAACTTGCGATATCATGCTAGTCGCCGCCGTCCCAACCTCCACCGTGTGCCACGAACTACACTGCCCTCGAAACAATATGTTCTAAGGTAAACATTCTCAGTTATCAGCACCTGCGTCGACCAGTCTGAATGTAGCGTAATAACGTCTATATAAAAGTTAATTACGTTGACTCTATTCCTTGAGTGTTGATACTGGTTTGTTCTTTCTATTTACATAAATTTCAGTTTCTTCTAGAAGGTTTTACAGACCAACGTATTGTGCATAATCTAAAATAGTCTGTTTTTTTTTCTACATTATTCACAGAGTGTTTTGTGCAGTACATAAACTGTTTTGTTGCTCTGAGTGCGCGAATGCTCCTTGTAGCGTATTTCAAAATGTCTCCCTGTTTGCCCATCGTAGTTTGCTGTGTTTACTGCTGTCCCCACACGTAACATTGCAAAAAAAAAAAAAAAAAAAAAAAATGGCTCTGAGCACCATGGGACTTAACAGCTGAGGTCATCAGTCCCCTAGAACTTAGTACTACTTAAACCTAACTAACCTAAGGACATCACACACATCCATGCCCGAGGCAGGATTCGAACCTACGACCATAGTAGTCGCGCGGTTCCAGACTGACGCGTCTGGAACCGCTCGACCACACCAGCCGGCCAAACGCTTAGAGGCATGTTTTTCGTTCTACTACCATCAGCTATCATTTTGAAGTTGAAGCTATTGTGTCCGTGTTTTCTTTATCAACACGTATGTTTTTAGATTGGGTCCGCCTTTAGCAAAACACAGTCTCCTTTTATATCCTAAACATGTTTCATTGCAGTTGCAGATTCATCAGTAGGCTTTTATTTTATGGCTGTTAAACATAAAGAATGTTCTTTACTGTTTGTACGCATGTAAATATCAGTTTTAAAATCGTTATTAGAAATTTTTGAAGAACACACAAAATCATGCATTCATACCTTTTTACCACATGTGCGGCTTTTTTGAGGTGCGATGTTTTTACGGTGCTTGTTTCCTTCCACGGTTTGCACCTGCAACCACATACAACAATTACAAATTATTTAAGTAAAAATTACGATTTGGAAACTGTTATGGCTATGTCTGAAATCAACTAATTCTATGTGGAAGGTTGTGTGTGTGTGTGTGTGTATATGTGTGTGTGTGTATGTGTGTGTGTGTGTGTGTGTGTGTCTATTTACATTATGTTTCATTTACTTCTTCACTGTGAAGTTCTGTATATTGAGCTGTCACTGTCACTATTTCACTGTTAACCAGCTGCAAAGACAAGATGGCGGGTGGAACAGCTGAAGGTGTTCCTGGCGGTTGCTTTGAATCTTTCAGAGGTGTATGTGCTATTTTGTGTAGGTGTCTGTGTGTGTGTGTTTGTGAAGGGTTAAGGGGGTCCTATAAGTTGGTGTTTTCAAATAATTCTTAATGGGCAGAGACCAGAGCTCCATTGTAGAGAGCTTTGTATTCATTTATTACTTGTTTTCCTTCAACTATGGCTTTTTGTATTTGATAGTTTTCTCTGTGACAAGAGAATTAGTTGCAGAAGATATAAGATGCATAATAAAGGAAAGCAAAAACAACATATTGACAGGATCAAAAACTGAAGAAGAAAAAACCTCCAGAAAAATAAAGAACAAACTTAAAAACAATGAAGCACTCATTACCAGGTCAGACAAGGGCAGCACCATGATAATAATAAAACAGGATGAATACAAGAATGAAACCTCAAACTTTATGGAAGACAACAACATAACAAGGCTAACCAATAACAGGAAAACACACAAACATTTTTAAAAAATATCTCACATATATTCACAAAACAGAAAACGAAATGGCTGAAAGAAAAGAATCCCCAAGCATCCATACAGAACTGCCTGCTAAAGCTCCACAACAAGAGCATTCTGATATGCCCTGCTATCAATTTCAGAAGTGCACCAACATATCACTTAGAGAAATGCACACATACTCACAGAAGCATTACATATACACAAATAACTGTAACATACACAACACCAAAGAGCTGATACAAAAATCAAAGATATCAACATACCCACAACAGCCATACTCACAGCAGATCCATGTATACCAATATCCCCACCACAGAAACCATCAATATCATCAAACAACACTTAGAAGAACAGGCAGAAATTCTAAAACACCACATAAAAGAAATAGCTAGCATTCTAAAACTAATCACAGAGCAAAACTCTTTCTCATTTGACAATCAGTTCTACTCACAAGAAGATGGGCTACGAATGGGGTCAACAGTCAATGGACTCCTAGCCAACATTTTTCTCAATCACATTGAAAATAAAATATTTGAAACGATAGTAAGATCCAAACAATACCAGATAATATGTCGGTGTCGTTATGTAGACGACACCATATGCAGTCACATCCAACAACTCCACAGTAATATAAACGAAGTCCACCCAAAAATAAAATTCACCATAGAAACATAAGATGTCCAAAATGTTAAATTTCCCTTACCTCACAATATACAGACACAAGAACCAAAACATATTATATATATTCAGAAAGGTGGTTGGCACAAGCACAACCATTCACTAACATTCTAATCATCCGATTGCACACAAACTAGCTGGTTTCCAATACATGCTGCAAAGACTGAAGAAAACGCCACTCGCTGAAATAAACTATAACAATGAATTACAGACAAATAGCTGTAGAGAACGGATATGATACAAACACTGTAGATAAACTGAACCACAAAATTAAAAAGGACACCCAATTCGCAAAAGCAAAAGCCTTCTCACCAATTTACAAACACACAGAACACATATGAGCACACATGAACAAGAAACACAACAACAAACGAGTGATTCACTCTCACCTACAACAACAAAGCAGCCCACAGAAAAGGCAACATACTCAAGAAAGAAGGGCTATAAATAGCTTTCAGGACAGACAGCTCAGTACAGAGAAAACTAAGGACAACCAACACAAGCACAGACAAACACAAGACATCCGGTATTTACCAACTAACATGTCAGGACTATAAATCAGTTTATATAGGACAGACAAGTAGAAACTTCAATACCAGATACATAGAACAAAGAAGAGCATTAAAAAATAACAGCAGTAATTCCACATTTGCTGAATATCTTATAGACAAGAAACATAGCCTAACAGTCATCAATTCTGACTTGAAAATTCTCATATACAGCAACAGCCCCGTACAAAAACTAATAGTTGAAAAAACTATCAATACAACAAGCCATAATTGAAGGAAAACAAGTAATAAAAGAATACACAGCTCTCCACAGTGGAACTCTGTTCCCTACCCTCAAAGAATTATTAGATAACACCAACCCATAGAACCCCCACTTCCCTCCCATCATCCTTCACACACACACACACACACACACACACACACACACACACACACAAAATGGCGCATACACCTCTGAAAGATTCAAAACAATCACCCGGAACACCTTCAACTGTTCCACTGTCCGCCATTTTGTCATTGCAGCTGGTTAACAGTGAAACAGTGACAGTGACAGTTCAATATACAGAACTTCAGAGTAAATCCTCTTTGACGTAGGCGATACCTGTGGTCTTATTGCGTGGCTTGAGATCTTCGCTTTCAATGTAGACAACAATTAAATACATTCGGCATCTACTGGCTGTGTTATACATTCCAGTGTCAGGTGACGCCTCAGAAGGAAGTGAGTACCGATGACCCAGTGTTTTCCAGTGAGGTTTACAGATGGCACTTGTCATTTGTGGACGTGGTATTCAACCACACACATGATATGCGACATCTTAATGCAGTTCAAGTTGCAAGGGCGGTCTGTTGATCCAAAAAGGACAGACTTACGGTCATGTTGTTACCGATGCCAATGCCTCTCCATGTGTCACCCACAGGTTGTGGACACGCTACAGGGAGACAGGTCGGTACATAAGGAGAGTTGGACAAAGTCGTCGACACATTACAGCTCAGTGTGAAGACTGATATCTGGCCACCTCTGCATTTCGGTTTCGTACGGAAACCGCCAGACGACTGCAGCAAGATGTGAAAGGGCCACTGGAGCTGCTGTGTCCGACCAGACGGTAATTGTGTCGGATCAGAATGTAATGAACCGTTTACGAGAAAAGACCTTACGATTCAGACGTCTTGTTCGAGTACCCCACTTGATAGGACAACTTCTTGCAGCTTGCCTTCAGTTCTGCCATTCCCATGTGAACTGGAAACTTCGTCACTAGCGAAACGTGTTAATCACAGACGAGTTCAGATATCCCCTGACGCTAGGTAATGTCCATGTTCATGTGTCAAGACCCATAGTGAGCGTCACCTTCCAAATTTTGTCCATGAAATCGACAGATTTCCAAGGTTCTGTTGCGTTGTGGGGAGGCGACAGTTTTGACAGCCATACGGAACTTGATGCTGTTCATGGTCCCCTTATCGTCCAGTTGTACATCGACCAGATCGTTTTAGACCATGTGGTACCTGTGCGTACGGTGGTGGCCCAGAATTCCTTCTAATGCCAGAGCCTAAGTGGCGAGCGTCAGCAGGGATGTCTTGCGAAGCCTGGATGTTGAAGTAATGGGAAGGCCGGACGTGAGTCCCGATTTAGGCCCCATCGATCATATGTGGGACATACCCCACAGACGTGTTCGTGCTCGTCGTGTTCCACCACAGCCTCTCCAAGAATACACATGGGCTTCCATTGCAGAGTGGGAACGGATACCATAGAGTCACCTCCGCAGACCTATATGGAGCATGCCACGTAGTTGTCAGGCAGTGGTAAACGCTCACGGGGGGCATAGACGTTATTGAACCTCTCAAAGTCCAATGATAAGTACCCAGGATGACAGGATGAATGATTGCTTCCACTTCGTTTCCGACACCTTTAGGACTTTTCAGTTCTTTTTATGTAAACGATCGAGGATATAACGGTGTGTTGTACTGTACTTAACTTTTGAAAGATAAAGGTATAATTTGCTATTATATTCAGTCTCCAGTTATTACTCAATAGGAAGCCGAAAGTCATGTTACCATAATTCTTTTGGGCAGTGTATTTCTTAAGAGTATGATACGAAATGGTACTTAACTTTCGTACAGTTTGACGCAGGGCACTGATGTCCTATACCTAATACAATGATATCTAAGTAACTTCACTGTCTCTTGGCAGTTTGTGATATTTTCTCTATGACTGAATGTTATCTATCTGACACTCATGATTGTCGTATTACTACGTAAATAGCAACTGATAAACCAGAACGTTGACTTCCCAACGGAATTAGTAGAACTGTACTCCATAGCGTAATAGCAGGCATTGCACTGAACTGGGTGCAGGCACTGAACTAAACTGAAACTTCCTGGCAGTTTAAAACTGTGTGCCGGACCGAGACTCGAACTCGGGACCTTTGCCGTTCGCGGGCAAGTGCTCTACCAACTGAGCTACCCAAGCACGACTCACGCCCCGTCCTCACAGTCTCACTTCTGCCAGTACCTCGTCTCCTACTTTCCAAACTTTACAGAAGCTCTCCTGCGGGGCGTGAGTCGTGCTTGGGTAGCTCAGTTGGTAGAGCACTTGCCCGCGAAAGGCAAAGGTCCCGAGTTCGAGTCTCAGTCCGGCACACAGTTTTAATCTGCCAGGAAGTTTCATATCAGCACACACTCCGCTGCAGAGTGAAAATCTCATTCTGGAAATATCCCCCAGGCTGTGGCTAAGCCATGTCTCCGCAATATCCTTTCTTTCAGGAGTGCTAGTTCTGTAAGTTTCGCAGGAGAGCTTCTGTAAAGTTTGGAAGGTAGGAGACGAGGTACTGGCAGAAGTGAGGCTGTGAGGACGGGGCGTGAGTCGTGCTTGGGTAGCTCAGTTGGTACAGCACTTGCCCGCGAAAGGTAAAGGTCCCGAGTCCGAGTCTCGGTCCGGCACACAGTTTTAATGTGCCAGGAAGTTTCATATCAGCGCACACTCCGCTGCAGAGTGAAAATCTCTTACTGAACTAAACTGTCTGACGGCAGGAACAGAACCGTGTGTGTGTGTCTGCGGCGTTTGATGTTTCGTGCCAGTCGCCGGAAGGATGTTCCTCTCCACCAGTAGAAAGTGGAAGCAATCTAAGTCATCATCTGACAGTGTTCTGTTTGTTTGCTGGCAACAATATCAAAATGACAATATAAAAATGTTCAAATGTGTGTGAATTCGTAAGGGACCAAACTGCTGAGGTCATCGCTCCCTAGACTTACACACTACTTGAACTAACTTATGCTAAGAACAACACACACACCCATGTCCAAGGGAGGACTCGAACCGCAACATTATCACTGGACGAGTATGACGTGCAGATAGATGTGTGGTGCAGAAGAAGAAAGTGATCTGAATTTGTGTGCCATACAGGGGCTGCTGCTCGGAGCTGACAGAAGACAAGCGAGTGATTGTGCCTGTGTGGCTGTAGCCTCTCGTGTTACTTGTTGTATACCCTTAAGCCTTGTATGCAATATTTTTTTTTTAAAAAAAGTTGTTTGTTCTAAGTGACTGATACAAATGCCAGGCAATGGTGTAGCAAAGCTACTTCTCGTTGATAGGCACCCTCAAGTGGTTCACGCCTGTTTTATGATTTTATGCTTGGCCAGCATGAAACACCAAGCCATTGCAGCACTACTTTCTTTCCTGTGATGCAATCCCTCATTTCTGAATGTCGTTCCTTCTCTTATTCTATTTCTCATACTGACAGCCTTTGATGTCGACCTGGCTATTCCCTAGTTCCTGCTTTCTTTTCTCGGAGTTTTAATTAATTCACCTTATATCACATTTTGGGAGGAGTAGTTTTTGTTCCACTTCTGGGTTTGACTTATCTCTGATTCTTTTTCTCTAGTGCTGACAGACTGGAGAAGAACGCTTTAAATAACTAAGTCTACTACATGCATTGTTGGATATCATCTGTGCAAGATACCTGCACAGAATCTTCTATGCAATTTAAAGACCATTTGGGTTGAGCACCCCGACAATATATGGATCGCACTGCTGGTACCTGAGCTGCTAGCTTCCCATTACTCTTAGATGCCGGTAGCCTTCTTTTCTGCTGTACCCCAATTTAGCTTTTTAGTAGAGGCAGCTTCATATGGGATAGTACTCCAACCAAGGATTCCTTATCCTTGATACTAGGTGATGACGAAAGAAGAGTTGAACAAGTTCTTATGTTTCCTCGGATAGAATAGTTGTATCGTCCAAAGAACGAGGTCTCATGCAAAATTTGGTAGCACAGAACAGCACCAGAAGTAAGGATACTCGCTGCCCGACGCATCAGCCAATCGGAGACATCGGCGGTGACACGCCCCCAAGTGTTTCCTTACACCGCCGTAGCCGGGAGGTTATTTATGACAGAGCGCAGTGTCGCTCGACCTAGTGTCTATGTAACCAGGACCAATTTTAATCACCTCTAACGAACGACAGTATCATCTTAGCACAGATCCAGCTGTGTGCGAATAGAACGGTTATTCTGTGCTTATATCCAGTTAAAGACAATAAAATTCTGATGGGAAGTTATTATAACGCAACGACGAAGTGTCAAATGTTATAATTTCCAGTGACAGTATCAAAATATGTCATCAGTGTGGACAATAGTTGTTTTAACAGTTAAGTGTTTACCATGTTCAGATTTTAATAAAATACTAATAATTTGTGTATGTGTCGTAGTATCTGTTCCGCCTCCTTCTGAAATAATCTATTTGCTACAACTCACCACAATACTTTCTATTTCCATCTTTAATACACTCATGGAAATGGAAAAAAGAACACATTGACACCGGTGTGTCAGACCCACCATACTTGCTCCGGACACTGCGAGAGGGCTGTACAAGCAATGATCACACGCACGGCACAGCGGACACACCAGGAACCGCGGTGTTGGCCGTCGAATGGCGCTAGCTGCGCAGCATTTGTGCACCGCCGCCGTCAGTGTCAGCCAGTTTGCCGTGGCATACGGAGCTCCATCGCAGTCTTTAACACTGGTAGCATGCCGCGACAGCGTGGACGTGAACCGTATGTGCAGTTGACGGACTTTGAGCGAGGGCGTATAGTGGGCATGCGGGAGGCCGGGTGGACGTACCGCCGAATTGTTCAACACGTGGGGCGTGAGGTCTCCACAGTACATCGATGTTGTCGCCAGTGGTCGGCGGAAGGTGCACGTGCCCGTCGACCTGGGACCGGACCGCAGCGACGCACGGATGCACGCCAAGACCGTAGGATCCTACGCAGTGCCGTAGGGGACCGCACCGCCACTTCCCAGCAAATTAGGGACACTGTTGCTCCTGGGGTATCGGCGAGGACCATTCGCAACCGTCTCCATGAAGCTGGGCTACGGTCCCGCACACCGTTAGGCCGTCTTCCGCTCACGCCCCAACATAGTGCAGCCCGCCTCCAGTGGTGTCGCGACAGGCGTGAATGGAGGGACGAATGGAGACGTGTCGTCTTCAGCGATGAGAGTCGCTTCTGCCTTGGTGCCAATGATGGTCGTATGCGTGTTTGGCGCCGTGCAGGTGAGCGCCACAATCAGGACTGCATACGACCGAGGCACACAGGGCCAACACCCGGCATCATGGTGTGGGGAGCTATCTCCTACACTGGCCGTACATCACTGGTGATCGTCGAGGGGACACTGAATAATGCACGGTACATCCAAACCGTCATCGAACCCATTGTTCTACCATTCCTAGACCGGCAAGGGAACTTGCTGTTCCAACAGGACAATGCACGTCCGCATGTATCCCGTGCCACCCAACGTGCTCTAGAAGGTGTAAGTCAACTACCCTGGCCAGCAAGATCTCCGGATCTGTCCCCCATTGAGCATGTTTGGGACTGGATGAAGCGTCGTCTCACGCGGTCTGCACGTCCAGCACGAACGCTGGTCCAGCTGAGGCGCCAGGTGGCAATGGCATGGCAAGCCGTTCCACAGGACTACATCCAGCATCTCTACGATCATCTCCATGGGAGAATAGCAGCCTGCATTGCTGCGAAAGGTGGATATACACTGTACTAGTGCCGACATTGTGCATGCTCTGTTGCCTGTGTCTATGTGCCTGTGGTTCTGTCAGTGTGATCATGTGATGTATCTGACCCCAGGAATGTGTCAATAAAGTTTCCCCTTCCTGGGACAATGAATTCACGGTGTTCTTATTTCAATTTCCATTAGTGTACTTTGAGTATATCCAGTCAGGTGTAAGAGGTTGTGGGAGGTACGCTTCCCAGTGTATGCTGAGCCACTGATGGCCAATCCACTGCATCCACCTACCGACGTGATTGTCTCTTCCCCATTATTTTATTATTGTCAGTGTTAATGGTGTCAATTACGTTTCTAGACCTTTTGCTTTTATTATTACACACCTCCTCTTCACCAGGCTCGAAGAAATTGTTTATCCCATTAGTGCCTTACCCCTGCGTTAGGTTGGAGGGAGTTCAGACGTGGGGGAGATACCCCTCGTTGCAGATTAGCCCTTGTGTGTGTGGGAAGGGGGAGGGGGGGTTGGAGTCGTCAGCTCTCTGATCGATTTTAGCACTCCTACATACTACTAATATTCGATTAGAGTTGGGGCTGATGTCACTAATTCCAGACTAACTATCTTACGAACTATTGCGTGATGATATCATTGTTTAGTTCATTAACCTACCAACCAACCAACCAATCAGTTCCTCTGCCTTTGATGGCGAGTGCAGTGCCGTAACTGCCTTAAATCTTTGCTCTCTCGGTGTAGCTGCCGAAGCATGTTTTATGCTAAAAGTTTTATCCAGTCAGCATTGTGACCACAGGTTATTGGATTTTACCTAAATGATGATCCTGCTCCCTTGTTCACTAATGGTACTTCCCTTGCCCTCTTATTTCCCGTTGTACTATTTCTTACCTCCTGATGTTCAGAAGAGTTTCTGCCGACATGGGAAAACCTTTGACGTATATCAGCACAGAATATTACTGAAAAAGTACTCTACAAATAGAGAAAACTTTCCTGAAGGGAAATACACGCAACCTAATCATAGCCACCCTGTCTCCAAGCGATACCTGAATGAGGAGAAATCTGTTGCCCAGGAATAGAGCATCTTGGTGCCGGTTCCACAACTGTAGTATCGATTTTAAATAAAATGCCAGCACCAGTTGAGTCTTTTAAAAAGCGCTGCCAGTTTGGGACCCTAAAGCCATTATCCGGTGACACGTCAGACGTAGTACTGAGAGAACACGCAAGGACACATCTGTGTTCTCTTCGAATGCCTGGTATATACCAATGGATAATGGCCTTGGAGATTGGTGCTGGCGTTTTATTCAAAACCGGATTAGGAAAGATGCTCACCACTGACGGAGCTACAAGATTCTCTCTCGTTAGATGGCAGAAACCAGTGAATTATTCCTGCATTCTTAATGCCCAGAAACTACCTTACATTTGTGAGAACCTTGTCATTTGTGTATTACGATGTGCCTAATTTATGCTGTACAGATCTTTTGAGTCACAGATATCTCTCTTGCAGATTTCACAGTGTGTCTGTTTTGTAATAACCTTTGTTGCTCTGGTCAATGTGTTGACGAACGTTGGACGAGGATGGAAACTGTCAGGATGCGCCATATTAAAACTTGTCCGAGTTTTCCGAGTGATTTATTATTTCCAGCTGCAGTGCCCCCATTGCCCTCGGTCTGTGTTACCAGGTCCCGCAAAGCTGAGGACACTACTTCGCTGTCTGCGAAACAGCTTGGCACGGAGTGCCTGCCTCAGCGATCCGTGCAACGCACTGCTGTGTGTCGGCCTTGTACGGCCGCGGAGATGTGACAACGTCAGGATTCGGCGGCAGTCGACTCAGGGGTCTTTCTGTCCCTGCCGCCTCAGTGCCACCTACTGGGAGCTGCAAGGTGGCCCGCGGCGTGCATCCTCGTAGGTGTGGCTAAGATGACGGCGACAACAAGCACCCTCAATCCCGCGTCTGAATCTGCTGCCCTCGCCTTGGGATGCCTCCGGAGTGTACTGGGAGGACACAAGACTGCCCACAGTCGCGAGCCGCGGCATGGCCCACCACTGGCTATTTGCTGACCCTGCATTGTCCTCAGAAGCTCGAACCAGTGAACTGCCATGGACTGGAATGCTGATACTCCATCTGCTGCTGTGGGTAGCCAGTGGTGTGACACACCCCGCCATCCAGGAGAGCTGTCCCCCTTGAATGCCTTGTTAGTGAACGCGCTGGTCCGAGTCATGTACTCGTAACACCTATTTAGGCCAGTGGGGCCCCTTCTGCCTGTAACTTGCACCATGCAAACTGCTGCATTTACTCTTTTCAGCGGTTCTAAGGGCCTGTGGCCTCCATTCTACTTTGCAACCGCTGGTAGCATAACTTACTGTCAACAAGCCCGCTCCTGGCTGTAAGCTAACCTCATCCCACATTAAACGATGATTCCGCTACGTTATTCCCTACTTGGGAAATACCCGGTCCCCGGATCGACCTATAACAACTCTTAAACTTGTTTGGGTCAGCATGTACTTGTGACATATTTACTACTACTATTAGGAAACTTAGATGTCGTCTAGTCCTCCTAAAACACATGACATGAGACAAAACGTACAAATTCCTTATTAGATGACCACTGCACTTCATGCTCGATCAACACCTTACCTACCCTCGGTGACGGCCTCAGCGATTCAGTCTGTAACCGCACGACCGCTACGGTCGCAGGTTCGAATGCTGCCTCGGGCATGTATGTGTGTGATCTCCTTACGTTTGTTAGTTTTAAGTAGTTCTAAGTTCTAGGGGACTGATGACCTGAGCTGTTATGTCTCATAGTGCTCAGAGCCATTTAAACCATCTAACTTCAGTATCCAATCCACTGTGATTTGGACTACTGTCGATTCCCTCTTGGAATTGGCTCTCCACCTTATTAGAATGAAAACATCAGAAAACAAAGTTAAGGCTGCGATGGCACTTGGCAGAGAGGTGCTCAAGATGATCGTTACTTGTCATTGCCTTTCCCTGTATTGAGCGACATGCTGCACAAGCTGTTCAGCTGATATGTGCCCCTTTTGCTCTGAAATGAACTGGTTTACGGATCTCAACAGACCTGACTCCAGAGTCTGATTTAAGAAGGTCATATTCTGCTCTGTCAAAAACTCTAATGTTGCTTCTGGCCAGTACAGCTGTGCCTGTGTAACATTTAATTGCATGACTCCTGAAATTGAAGCTGGCAGATGGAAGGTTGGTCCTATTATGTTATATGCAGTTCCATGATTAAAATTCCGCTCCCCTCGAGCTCTACACGTTTCGCTTCGGCAAATACTCCCTGCGCAAAACAACTTGCTACTACTATTATTTTTTAGTAGGTGGAGATGATCCAATGAATTCTGACCTGTTGCGAGCTCAATTTTGGTTCCATGATGTCCCTTGGACAGCCTATTTCTTCCCTCCTGGCTAAAATAACTGCACCGTGCACATGTCCGGATTGGTGCTTATCACCCTGGCTGGACATGGCAGCTCTGTAATTCCTCCCTTGTCATATCGGCGTACTGGCTGTTAACTGCTGAGATCAGCAAGACCTCCTCAGTTTTTTACTTCTACCAACTTGCTCAACGCTCCCCTTTTCAGTGACCTGAGGACAGGGATCACCATCACCCTTCCTCCCTCTTCAAAAAGACTGCTGTCCCTAGCAGGCTCACAATACTCGAAAACACATACAACATATGAAAATACAATGCCTAATTAATCTACGCAAACCCAATAGTACATAACAAGAAAATAAAAAAAAACCTGCAAATACTCCACTACTTTCTATATCACAAAGCATATGGTACATCATGCTGTACTCTATCTTCCTGGTTTTCACTGCGCTGAACACCTCTCTTCACTCTCTCTTTCTTCCTCTTCCCTTCCTATGACATGCCTGGAATAACATCCGGATAACCCTTAAATGGCTGCAACCGCCCAATGTGTACTATCGTTGTTCTAGTTGGCAGCTGAAGCTTAACATTAACAGGGGATGTGGTTTCAACTACTTGCTATGGTTCTTGACACCTCGTGATGAACTTCTCTGTTTTCCCTTTTGGCGTATAGCGGCTGGATAGCAATACCCATTGCCCTGCTCTATACTGCTGTAAACTTCCTTTCCGCTTCACTGCGTCCTCCAGCCTTTCCAAAGCCTCTGAATTTGCCTTTTGTACCCATTTCCAAACATCCCGAATTGTTCTTGCGAGTAGATGTACAGATTCACCGGTCCTTGCTTTCTGTAGCTTCACTAAATCAAACGGTGACGGCATTTTTCGTCCATACACTACCTCATACGGGAACAAACTGGTATTGGTATGGACTTCCGCATTGTATGTGCATACAATATGCTTCAAGTACTTGTCCCTCTGACGTGATGAGAATCCACTTAAAAACTCAGCATCTTCCCGATTATTTTGTGTACCCATTCTGTCCTTCCGTTTCGCCTGTGGATGCAACGCGCTCATCCTAAACTTCTTTATGTACAACAATTTATACAGTTCCTTCATCAAATCCGACATGAAGTAGGTCCCTTGGTCAGTAATTATTGCCTCTGGTACACCAAACTTCAAAATCCAGTTGTTTACTAACGCTTGCGCGACAATTGCTGCCTGTTGATTTGGCATAGCCACCATCCCCACTTACCTCGAAAAATGGTCTATTATTGTCAGAACGAATCTGTTCACTGATGGTGTTCGACTGAAATGTCCTAATACATCAATTCCCAACAAAATAAATGGACATGTCACTTCAGTCATTGTAGCTGTATGTGTTTCCGACTCAAATCTGCTCTCTGCACACACGGCATATAATTGTTGACGTACTGATCCACATCTACGTTCCTACCTCTCCACCAATACCTCTCCGCCACTCTCTATTCGTCGCTCTACTCCCACCATGACCAGATGACATGTGAGCATGTGCTTCTTTTAAAACCACATCCCTCAGCTTCGTTGGCACTACTACCCTTGGCCCTAACTTCGTTTCCCTGCACAAAAGACTGTCGTACATATTAAATTGTGGCTGTGTCCGATACAATTTACAATCGTTGTCAGCATCCTGTAATTCTTCCCATACTGCTAGGTCACAACCTATGACTTCTACTTTTTCCACCTTTCTACTCAGTGCATCCGCATTACCGTGCGTCTTCCCAGGTTTGTGCACCACCTCATAGACGAATTCACTAAGCCTCACAGCCCACCTAGCGAGTCTAGTGGACGGATCCTTCAACCCCAACAACCACTTCAATGCAGCATGATCGTCACTACCCGAAATCTTCTCCCATATAAATAGCATTTAAAATATATGATTCCATAGATTAAGCTAAGCATCTCCCTCTCTGTTGTTGAGTAATTCCTTTCAGCTGCATTCAACTACCTAGACGCATGGGTTACAGGATGTTCTTTCCCATCAATTTCCTGACTAAGAACACACCCTAATGCTTGATTCGATGCATCGCATGCTAGAATAAATTTCTTTTCAAAATCTGGAAACACAAGAACCAGACTTGATGTTAACACTTCTTTCAGTTTGTAAAACACTTTCTGACACGCTTCTGCCCACTCAAATTTCACCACCTTCTTTAAAAAACGCGTCAATGGTGTGCTAAATCTGCAAAACCCTTAACGAACTTTCGATAGAAATTGCAAATTCCGACGAATAATTGCACTTCCTTACCTGTTTTCGGCTCCAGTAAATCCCTTACAGCCGGTCGGTGTGGCCAAGCGGTTCTAGGCGCTACAGTCTGGAACCGCGCGACCGCTACGGTCGCAGGTTCGAATTCTGCCTCGGGCCTGGATGTGTGTGATATCCTTACGTCAGTTAGGTTTAAGTAGTTCTAAGTTCTAGGGGACTGATGACCTCAGAAGTTAAGTCCCATAGTGCTCAGAGCCATTTCAACCAAATCCCTTACAGCCTGTACCAACCTCGGATCTGTTCGTACTCCATCCTTACTGATGATATGACCTGACTATTTCACTGCTTACAATGCAAAGCGACACTTCTCCAGGCTCGACGTTAAACGACCTGCTCTTAACCTCATAAAGAGTTCCCTTAACCGCTGTCTATGCTGCTCCATACTACCTGAAAACAGTTTCAAACCCCTTAAAACACTGTCTAGCAACCTCTGAAACGTTGCTGGGGCGTTTTTCAAACGAAATGGCATTCTGATGTACTGGTAATGGCCTCCAGGAGTAGAGAAAACAGTTTTCTGATGATTCTCTGGATCCACCTCTAACTGATGATAACCACTTGTCAAATCCATCGTAGAAAAGTACTGGCACTGTCCTAAGTGATCCAAAGACTCCGATGTGTTTGGAATTGGGTATGCATCCGTTATTATTGAGGTGTCAGTAGTCACAACAGAACCTGTATTTATTAGTTCCATCCACAGATTTCTTAGGAATAACGATAATTCCTGCTCAGCAGCAACTATTTCTATGCTCTATGATACCGTCCGCAAGCTGTTGATGAATGAAATCCTCCACAATCGGCTGCAAATTGTATTCTGTATGGTTTTAGGTAAACAGGTTCTTCGTTCCCTGTTGGAATCCTATGTTGAACTAATGGAGTTAATGGTAACAATCCTTGCGGAAAAAACAAATCCTTAAATTCCCACAACAATTCTTTCATGTGTTCTTTTTCTCCTCCTTTTAAATGCTTAACTTTGTTATGCAATGCAATTCAATCTGCAGTTAGTGGTTGATCGCTACGCCTACCTCTCGAACACCAGTCTTCGTCATCTGGTACATCCAAATTCGCTACTAAAACTCCTTTTCTCAAATCCTTGCCTACGGCGCTAAAATTTCATGGGGACTATTCGCCCATCGTTTCACTCTTGTGTGCATACAATACTACGTTTCACAAAGCAACCTAATGGATCGAAAATTTCATTATCCTCCAATGGTTCAATAACACATACCGTAACCACAGGTAGATTTGACTCTACACTCGCCAAAAGTGGCTTCCCGGTGCCACTAGACACACACTCATGCGAATTAAGCCTTAATGCTAAAGTACGCAGTTCAGTTGGTTTGTTCATTACGTTGAACACCCCTCACGATAGCTCTGCATCGGAAACAGTTTCCCATAGCTGAAATAACATTCCACCAAGTTCCACAGTTCATGGTCCAAGGTCAATTCTGGCATGATGTTGATGCAAGAAATCTACTCCTAGGAACATGTCGTCGCCCTCACTTACCCATGATACTACCTCCATGCCTTCATCAAATCTGACTTTCCCTATGCGAAAGTCAACTGCCACTTACCCCAAAGATGTGACCTCCTTATCCCCCACTCCACGTAACCTATAACTTGGTGGGTCCTTCGTCCTATTATATTCCTAGTAGTCACTGACACTTGCCCCTGTGTCCAACAAAATCTTGAACTTTTAGTTCCCATGGATCCTACCATTGAACATTCCACCTGTGATCACGTATTTGTAGCATTAAAATTAAACCGGAGCCCCCTCTGCCGTTTAACGATTGTCCACCTCTACTAATTCCACTTCTCCATCCTCCACACTGTTGATTTCCACCCCTTCCTCTATTCCTCGCTGACTGGGTGCATTGCCTCTGCACATGTCCCGTACAACCACACTTATAACATTTTATACCCGTTGTAAACACTGTTTGTCTATCACATCCCCCATTGACACGACTATTTCCTCACATTGGATTGCCAGCTGAATGGCTGAATGCAATCCTTTCAGAGTCCCTTCATGCACTTTCCGCGACATATGCGCCGGTGACCCCGTCAAAAATACATCAAGTGCCCTTTGCTTGGCCTCTTGCAACAAAACATCATTCGCCTCATCGCTCTGACCCAACTCGTTAATTTCTCTTATACAGTCCGCAAATTTCTCTACCCTCACCCCCTGCCTCTTCGCCATTGTACTCAACCTCTCCCTGAAGTACCGAGCGCTATTCTGTTTCTTGTACCTCTGTAAAAGCCCCTCCTTAAACTGTTTAAACTGTCCCGTCTTCCTTAAGGCCTTAGAACACCTTAGATATGTCTTCGTTTCACCCATTAATCTAATTTTGGCTACATGTAACAACTGTGCATCAGACCAACCATTCATCACAGCTGAAGTTTCCAATTCCTCCAAAAACGAACGCGCATCCTCATATGCCTTGCCAGAAAATGGAATAATGAAACTCGTGGCAACTGGATCAGTCTCCTGCTGCAGCACCCTAGGCAAAAATGATTGAGCCGATGCGGTTTCCTGCTCACTTCTAGATGTTAATTCACTTCTCAACTGCATATTGTCCGCTTTTCGAACAAAATCCGTACCGCTTCTGATTCCGACATACCTTGCGTCCCTGACTCTGGAATTGTGTTGCCTTTCTTCCCAGTTAGTCCCGAAACAGAACATTTAAGTACAAGAGTAACTTGACTTCCTACAGCTCCGTATCATCATACTCAGTATCATCATACACCAATACAAAAGTAATCAAATGCCACGAAAAACAACATCTTACTTCCCCAAACACACTAACACTTATTCTGAGAAAACAAAATAATATGCCTATGCAAAACATCTAAAATGGCCTGCCAGGAGCCATACTCAAATCACAAACAAAAAAAAGAAAGAAAACGCCCAACATTCAAAAAGAAAAACTGGTCAACACTCACCACATTTTGTGACTGTAATGCAGGTGGTGGGCTCGAACGTCGTACTGTACAGATGACGCCCGCAATTCTGACATGAAATGTAGAGGAATGTTGGATGAGGATGGAAACTGTCAGGATGTGCCGTATTAAAACTCGCCGAGTTTCCCATGTGACTAATTATTTCCAGCTACAGTGCCCCCGTTCCTCTCAGTCTGTGTCACTGGGTCCTGCAATGGTGAGGACACCACTTCGCTATCGGCGAAACGGCATGGTGTGGAATGGCTGCGTCAGCAACCCATGCAACGCACTGCTGTGTGTCGCCCTTGTACGGCCACAGAGCTGTGACGACATCAGGACTCAGTGGTCTCCATCCCTGCTGCCCCAGTGCCGCCTATTGGGAGTTGCAAAGCAGCCTGCAGCATGCTTCCTCGCCGGTGTGGCTAAGATCACGGTGACAACAAGCACCCACTATCCGGTGTCCGAATCTGTGGCCCCCGCCTCGGGATGCCTCTGGCATGTGTTGGGAGTCAGTAAGACTGCCCGGAGTAGTGAGCCCACCGCTGGCTGCCTGCAGACCCCGCATTGACCTCAGAGGCTCGAACCAGCGAATTGCTATGGACTTGAATGCTGGCGCCCCATCTGCTGCTGCATGTAGCCAGTAGTGTGACACGCCCCGTCATCCAGAAGAGCTGTACATTTTAATTCTTTGTTAGTGAACGGCACCTATTTGTATGTGGCTGTCCACCTCTGCTTTGGTAACACACCGCTCCAAGTCATGTTCTTATATCACGTAGGTAGGCAAGTGGGCCCCTTCTGCTTGTAACTTGCGCCATGCAAACAACTGCGTTCACTCTTTTCAGCGGTTCTACGGCCCTGTGGCCTCCATTCTACTTCGCAACTGCTGGTAGTGTAACTTACTGTCAACAGGCCCTCGCCTGACTATAACGTGTGCGCTCTTTTAACCTTTTCACATCTTAAACGGTGGTACTGCTACAAATGATATGAAGCTGATGTGATACAAAGACAGACAGAACTGTTCAGCCGAGGACGCATTTACAGTGTTTATCTGGTGGTGATTTGCAGTAACTGGCGGAAAGATGAGTGCCTCTTGTGTAAAATAACTGTGTCGTTGTAAAGGCTGGACAGAGCAAATTTCATCATTTTGCGACAACTTTGAGTTCTATGTTGTAAGAAACAGTGCATGATTTAGATGGCTTGCACTATGAGACACTTCCGCATTCAACACAGTAATTAGTTATTTAACACATCTACCATTTAGCGTGAGATACTGCCGTGTTCACAAAAATAAGTAATTCGTTACACATTTACAACTCAGTGTTCAGACTATTTATTAGAAGAAAACTTATTCTCGGGCTAAGGAATTGTTAAAAGCGACTTTTAAGAACTTCTTCAGAACAGAATGTCATACGCCTCGAAAGGATGCAGAAGCTATGTTCACAAATATTGGCTCTCTTATGGTAGTAATCTACTGATCTGCTGTGAAGGCTGTGTTCCACTGTTTCTACACTGCTGGATATTAAAATTCGAGTAAATAACTTACTTATGCCTAAAGAGTATAGTAGGAATAATTCATGATTAAACTTGTAGGTGGTTTAGAGTGTACAGGGTGCGAAAGTTTGTACACAGAGCTCCGTACTCTGGCAGCAAGAATAGCTCTAAACTAGGCCTTTCATCAAGATACACTGAACTTGGGTGACAGATACGGGTACATATTTCTGTGTCATTTCAGGTCTACGTCAGAGTTTATCAATCGTAGGCTGGGGAATAGTGGAATTCCACTCAGTGTCAGCCCAGCTCCTCCCAAAGACAAGTCCGCAACTCATGGCCTAGCGCCTAGCGTTGCTCCCTCTGGATCTTGGGGTTCCAGGTTCGATTTCCGGGCGGGTGGGGGGATTTTCTCTGCCCGGGGACTGGATGTTTGTGTTGTACTCATCATTTCATCACCATCATTCGTGAAATTGGCAAGATTTGACCGTGTTGTAAAATTGGACTCTGCAAAAAGAAATAAAATAAAATAAATAAATAAATTAAATAAATAAATAAACTAATTGAGAATTTGAACGGGTACTAATGACCTCGCGGTTGAGCACTCCACAAAAGCAAACACCAACCAAACATCATCCCAAAATCAAGTTCATTATTTACTGCCAGTTTCTGTTTCTGGTGCACTGTGTGTGAAAACTTGGAGCTGTTTTAGGCTCAAGTGGTCTTTCCTGAAATTCTTCTGATTCTCTGCCTGAAGCTCTTCTATCTTTCAACAGGTACTTAAGTACTCAACCTTAAAATATACCGCAGGATCCTGTAACAAAGAGACGTTACGGTTATTGCTCTGTAATTCTGAATATCCGTTATTTTCCCTATTTGTAAAAGGGAATTACTTGTGCTGTTTCCTTGTTGTGCAGGACTGCTCACTATAAGCGAGATTCGTATGTGTATCAGGTGGGTCTAGAACCCCGTGTCACCCTGAATAGCTGTCCGAAACTATTTTCTTTAGTAAAAAGTGCTCGGAGGTGGTAGCCTATAATTTATTTAAGTAGAAGTGTGACTACTAGTGTAGATGGTTTGCCATTGCTTTGCTCCGAGATGTTATGGAGTTGCAAGTGCGTATGTGTTCTGTGTTGATGCAGAAGACTTGAACAGCGTACTGTTGAGCATTGGTATTGGATTTGTGTGGTTATGTGAAAAAAAAAAAAACTGTCGCCAGCACATGTACTACTCCTCCCGAATGTGCAGTGTTGCGAGATTATTAGCGGCACTCGTGGACTGTCATTACCGGTGCAATGCATGTACAAGGTATGTTATTTGCTACAGTATGTGCTTGTTTTATTCCTATGAAACTAAACTCTTTCCCTTTTCAAATGACGAGTGAACGCGGAAGAATGTGCTACAATTTTGAAGCCGATCTGCGTTGCAGTATAGCTGGTCGCTAGCCTCCACACGCCGATAACCGACTACCATCAACATTACGTTCACTCACTGTCCCCGTTTGCTCCATGTAAATTATTACAGGAATTTTTATATCAGGATGTTAGCTACAACATAGATTTTGTTCTTATGATATGGAGATGGTCTGAAGAGGAATACTTTGTGTCTACGAGTGAACACGGTAAAGGTTCAAAGGGAACTGGCGTTATTATTTATAGTGATGCTATATATTCTGTCACAAAAGTGCTGGGAGATTTTATTAATGTTTCAACGAAGTATATTGTATATTTTGCACTAAGAAAATAGCATGGACGTAAAATCTATTTATGTTTAAATGAATATGATTGAATGAACGCAAACTTGATTTGCGTGTAGGAAAGAGTGGATTAATAATTCCTGAATACTGAAGCTATGTGCTGCTCAGCCCCTATTGTTAATTTCGATTTACTTGACGACAAGTTGTCAAGAAAATTACCTACAGTCGTCATTTTTGCTCTAATTTTCCTAGCATTTTGGTCGTTTCTTACGCATTTAAATGCCTTAGCCACACCCTAAAACTGAAATTATTTCGACACCGTAGATCTGCTTGTTTTTACGGCGAAGAAGAAGCATCACCACAAGCGTAAACAAAGAGCACTTCATCTCAAATTCAAGAGAAGTAAAAACCTAGCTGACAAACAAAAGTTGAACGAAGCGAAAATGGGCCTAATGAGAGCAATGAGAGAAGAGTTCAATGCTTTTGAAAGTAAGACGTTGTCAAGTGACCTGAGTGAAAATCCTAAGAGATTTTCATCGTATGTAAAATCAGTAAGTAGGTCAAAATCATCTATTCATTATCTCAGCGACCACACCGGCACCGAAACGGAAGACAACAGAGAGAAGACCGAAATACTGAATTCGGTTTTCCGAAGTTGTTTCACTGCCGAAGATTGTAACACTGTCTCTCCTTTCAATCGTCGTACGAACATCGTAATGTCAGATATTGAGATAACGAATCGCGGAACTGAAAAGCAGCTACAATCGCTTAGTAGCAGAAAGGCTTCAGGACCAGATGAGATATATAGAAGATTTTATAAAGATTATGCGAAAGAACCTGCTCCCCTTCTAGCAGTAACTTATCGTAGACCGCTTGAGCAACGAAAGGTAACTAACGACTGGGAAGAAAACTCAGGTCATTTCCATTTTTAAGAAGGGCCGTAAGACAGATCCACACAATTATAGACCTACACTCCTGGAAATGGAAAAAAGAACACATTGACACCGGTGTGTCAGACCCACCATACTTGCTCCGGACACTGCGAGAGGGCTGTACAAGCAATGATCACACGCACGGCACAGCGGACACACCAGGAACCACGGTATTGGCCGTCGAATGGCGCTAGCTGCGCAGCATTTGTGCACCGCCGCCGTCAGTGTCAGCCAGTTTGCCGTGGCATACGGAGCTCCATCGCAGACTTTAACACTGGTAGCATGCCGCGACAGCGTGGACGTGAACCGTATGTGCAGTTGACGGACTTTGAGCGAGGGCGTATAGTGGGCATGCGGGAGGCCGGGTGGACGTACCGCCGAATTGTTCAACACGTGGGGCGTGAGGTCTCCACAGTACATCGATGTTGTCGCCAGTGGTCGGCGGAAGGTGCACGTGCCCGTCGACCTGGGACCGGACCGCAGCGACGCACGGATGCACGCCAAGACCGTAGGATCCTACGCAGTGCCGTAGGGGACCGCACCGCCACTTCCCAGCAAATTAGGGACACTGTTGCTCCTGGGGTATCGGCGAGGACCATTCGCAACCGTCTCCATGAAGCTGGGCTACGGTCCCGCACACCGTTAGGCCGTCTTCCGCTCACGCCCCAACATCGTGCAGCCCGCCTCCAGTGGTGTCGCGACAGGCGTGAATGGAGGGACGAATGGAGACGTGTCGTCTTCAGCGATGAGAGTCGCTTCTGCCTTGGTGTCAATGATGGTCGTATGCGTGTTTGGCGCCGTGCAGGTGAGCGCCACAATCAGGACTGCATACGACCGAGGCACACAGGGCCAACACCCGGCATCATGGTGTGGGGAGCTATCTCCTACACTGGCCGTACACCACTGGTGATCGTCGAGGGGACACTGAATAGTGCACGGTACATCCAAACCGTCATCGAACCCATCGTTCTACCATTCCTAGACCGGCAAGGGAACTTGCTGTTCCAACAGGACAATGCACGTCCGCATGTATCCCGTGCCACCCAACGTGCTCTAGAAGGTGTAAGTCAACTACCCTGGCCAGCAAGATCTCCGGATCTGTCCCCCATTGAGCGTGTTTGGGACTGGATGAAGCGTCGTCTCACGCGGTCTGCACGTCCAGCACAAACGCTGGTCCAACTGAGGCGCCAGGTGGAAATGGCATGGCAAGCCGTTCCACAGGACTACATCCAGCATCTCTACGATCGTCTCCATGGGAGAATAGCAGCCTGCATTGCTGCGAAAGGTGGATATACACTGTACTAGTGCCGACATTGTGCATGCTCTGTTGCCTGTGTCTATGTGCCTGTGGTTCTGTCAGTGTGATCATGTGATGTATCTGACCCCAGGAATGTGTCAATAAAGTTTCCCCTTCCTGGGACAATGAATTCACGGTGTTCTTATTTCAATTTCCAGTTGTGTATATCGTTGAGGTCAACCTGCTGTAGAATTACGGAACATGTTTTATGCTCAATAATTATGACGTTTTTGGAAAATGAACATCCCCTCTATAAAAATGAACATCGATTGCGCAAACAGAGGTTCTCCGAAACTCAGCTCGCTCTGTTCGTCCATGAGATCAACAGCGCAGAGGACAATGGTGCTTAGGTTGATGCCGTGTTCCTTGATTTTAGTAAGGCATTTGACACCGTCCCGCATTGTCGTTTAATGAAAAAAATACAAGCTTACGAAGTATCGGAGCAGACCTGCAATTGGACTCAAGACTTTCTTGCCGCTAGAACGTAACACGTCACCCTTAACGGAACAAAATCGACAGATATAAAGGTAATATCTTGCGTAGCAAAGGGAAGTGTGACAGGGCCGTTTCTGTTTACAATATACAAATATATATGATCTAGTAGAAAGCGTCGGGTGTTCTTTAAGGAAGCAACGCCAGAAGATATAAAGAATTTGCGGAGCGACCAGCAGAGAACTGATGAATGGTGCAGACTCTATCAGTTGACCCTGAAGGTAAATAACTGTAACATATTGCGCATACATAGGAAAAGATATCCAGTACTGTACAGCTACACTATTGATGACAAACAGCGTCTGCCGTAAAATATCTACGCGTAACTATCCAGAGCGACCTTAAGAGGTATGACCATATAAAACAGACAGTGGGAAAAGCAGACACCAGACTCAGATTCATCGGAAGAATCTTAAGGAAATGTAACTCATCCACGAATGAAGCGGCTTATAAGGCGATTGTTCGCCAGATTCTTGGGTATTGTTCATCTATCTGGGATCCCTGTCAGGTAGTACTGATAGAGGAGATAGAGAATGCCCAACGAGGAGCTGCGCGTTTCGTCACAGGATCGTTTAGCTGGCGAGAGAGCGTAATGGAGAAGCTGAACAAACTCCACTGGCAGTGGCAGACGTTACAAGAGAGGCGTTGTGCATCACGGAGATATTTACTTTTGAAATTTCGGGACAGTAGTTTTCAGGAGGAGACGGGCAACATATTACCTTCCCCCACATACATCTCGCGTACTGACTACGAGGAGAAAATTCGAGAAATTGGAGCCCGTACAGAGGCTTACCGACAATCATTCTTCCCTCGCACTATTCGCGTGTGGAACAGGGTTGGAGGGATCAGATAGTGGCACAGAAACTACCCTTCGCCACACACCATTAGGTGGCTTGCGGGGTATGATGTAGATGTAGATGTAGATGTACTAAGTGGGCTGTCAAACTCAACGACTCCATCCGATCCAGTGCTCACCGTTGTCACATACCTTCACTCTATGACACAATGCAAAGTGTTTCAAATTTCATTCAGGACATAGGTACAAAGTCTCTTCTCTTTGTCAACCAAGTACCGACGACGAAAATTTCTTCCATCACCAGGATTCGAGTCGGCAACTTCAGAACCGAGCATCCCAACAAAAGGATAGGTTAGCGACCTAGACTATGACAGCGGATTGCACATCCTTGTTCCACATATATTTCTGCATTTCTTAAATTAATAATACAATCATGCGCAAAATTTTTCTCAATTCGGTTAATGACTGGAAAATGCAATTCAAAAACCACAAACTCTTCAAAGGTATTCATTCGTAAATGAATCGAGACCGATCATGTAAATGGAAAATAGTGAAATTAGCGAATAGAACAATTTTTTTACAGCGAATATAACATCAATCCTTTGCGTAAGAACTCCAGAGCATCGAGGATTTGGAACTAAGTAACATTCTCAAGAGAAAGAAAATACATTGTAGTAAGTCTGGTTGAGAAAAATAAAATCAGTACACTGAATTTGGTTGTCAAAATGAAACTTTTGAAGAAGTATGAGTAATTATCATGAGCTATTTGACGCCCAGTGTCGGATAAATGCCTCTTCTTCTTGTACAGGGGTGTTCTGAAACACGTATCGATGGTACTCCAACATGACTTCTAATATAAGTTTCTCAACTTCCGTTAGATCAAAGACTATATTTCTTAACATGTTTTGGAATCCAGAAATGAATTTTCTAATTCCATTTTCTGTAAAACTGTCTGGCTATATACCCTGTCAACGACAATTTCATTTACTGTCATAATTACGTCTTTCACCTCAGTCTACTTCCTGATCTGTTCCGCGTGACCGCTACGGTCGCAGGTTCGAATCCTGCCTCGGGAATGGATGTGTGTGATGTCCTTAGGTTAGTTAGGTTTAAGTAGTTCTAAGTTCAAGGGAACTGATGACCTTAGAAGTTAAGTCCCATAGTGCTCAGAGCCATTTGAACAATTTGAACCTGATCTGTTAGTTTATATTCCTGTGTCTACTTGTAATATGGTCTCGAAGTACCTTCATCTACATCTACATATACACCTACATCAACATGATTACTCTGCAATTCACATTTAAGTGCTTGGCAGAGGGTTCATCGAACCACAATCTTACTATCTCTCTACCATTCAATTCCCGAATAGCGCGCGGGAAAAACGAACACCTAAACCTTTCTGTTCGATCTCTGATTTCTCTTATTTTATTTTGATGATCGTTCCTACCTATGTAGGTTGGGCTCAACAATATATTTTCGCATTCGGAAGAGAAAGTTGGTGACTGAAATTTCGTAAATAGATCTCACCGCGACGAAAAACGTCTTTGCTTTAATGACTTCCATCCCAACTCGCGTATCATATCTGCCACACTCTCTCCCCTATTACGTGATAATATAAAACGAGCTGCCCTTTTTTGCACTCTTTCGATGTCCTCCGTCAATCCCACGTGGTAAGGATCCCACACCGCGCAGCAATATTATAACAGAGGACGAACGAGTGTAGTGTAAGCTATCTCTTTAGTGGACTTGTTGCATCTTCTAAGTGTCCTGCCAATGAAACACAACCTTTGGCTCGCCTTCCCCACAAGATTATGTATGTGGTCTTTCCAACTGAAGTTGTTCGTAATTTTAACACCCAGGTACTTAGTTGAATTGACAGTCTTGAGAATTGTACTATTTATCGAGTAATCGAATTCCAACGGATTTCTTTTGGAACTAATGTGGATCACCTCACACTTTTCGTTATTTAGCGTCAACTGCCACCTGCCACACCATACAGCAATCTTTTCTAAATCGCTTTGCAAGTGATAGCGGTCTTCGGATGACCTTACAAGACGGTAAATTACAGCATCATTTGCGAACAACCTAAGAGAACTGCTCAGATTGTCACCCAGGTCATTTATATACATCAGGAACAGCAGAGGTCCCAGGACGCTTCCCTGGGGAACACCTGATATCACTTCAGTTTTACTCGATGATTTGCCGTCTATTACTACGAACTGCGACCTTCCTGACAGGAAATCACGAATCCGGTCGCACAACTGAGACGATACCCCATAGGCCCACAGCTTGATTAGAAGTCGCTTGTGAGGAACGGTGTCAAAAGCTTTCCGGAAATGTAGAAATACGGAATCACAGCTGCCATTCTCCGCAGAATGGTTCGCACGTTGCTCCAGAGATTTACCCGAGAAATTCTGTGCCACACAGAGAATGGGAAAGAATTATGAAGTATCTATACACCGACTTTTCCAAAAATACGTAAGTGAAATCGATGCCGTGGATATATCCGATCCAAAATACAGCTGTCTTCTATATTTCGATTTCCTATATATATCAAAAAATAGTGTGAAAAAAATTGTTAGGTTCGATAGACGGTTCGTGGCACATAAATCTATTTTGTGGGAAGTCTGTCACAGTTTATTTATTTTATTATTGATTTGAAAACAAAATTTATCAACAAATTTGCTTCAGTTTTATTAAAAATGTTTATTTCCATTGCCTATAAATTAAAAATAACTGTCAGTATTTAGGAAATGTCGATACATCGTTGTCACCTTTAGTCAGGCATCATGCAGTGTTACACTCTGTAACTTTGGCAGTGTTGAAGAACGGAACATGCTCAGAATTTTCAACGCAAAGTGCCACAGAGCCAAGGTCTCTTAACAGTGGATGTTCTCTGGGCTGGCTGCCCCGGCCGCCGACGACGGGAGGCTCCAAGCAATAAGGGCGTGACGAATGCTCGCGGAACGGCGTCGGAGTGACGATAGTGGTGCGCCTATTACCAGAAATGTTGGTCATTGCTGAGGACAATACATGATGTAATAGCCCTTCGTAGCCCTCTTTTCTCGGCCTACGCCCCGTTACGAGATAAACGTTTGTAGTCTATTTAGTTTCATAATATCTCCGTGGTGGCTTGATGTTCTGAAACATTGGCCCGGGCCTATCAGATATAGCGCTGGGAGCCGTCATAAATACCAGAACAGGTTTGCCGCTGCGAGGGCGGAATGTCCGAGCGTCCATTGTCCCACTGAAGAAAGTTCGCCTCTTGTGCGCTGTGCGCCCAACTCGCCTCCTATTCGCTTTTCTCCTTTTTTATTCATTTCGTTGTCAGGCTCTTCTTTTTGGTACTATTCTCATCGCGTATTGTATGCCGGACACGTGCGCCGCCACTGCTTTTGTTTTTGCTGCTTATCGTTTTTTAATAAGAGCGTGTCTGTGTCTAGCGGCGAGCCATAGCTGCCGTCTGCCGTTACACATGTCTGCTTCCGCATCCTGTTCGCTCTCTCTGTCCCACACCGCCGCGATGACTCAGCACTTTGCTACTTGATGAATACCTCTGGTTACGTCACAACCTTCGCTGACGTTTAAATTCTTCGATAATTCTGAACTTGAGACTACATGTTTAATTAACACAAAATCAGCGAATCTCAGCAAACGTAAGAAATTTCTTAATGGTAAATACCTTTTTTATTACATTCCCCGAACTTCTCCGTATAAATTCATATGAACCAAACGGTTACTACTTTAGCAGCATGGCCTCTCAATACCCTCAATCTCTTCCTCTATATTGACACAGAAAGTTTGCTAAAGGCTCTAATAATATTCAGGAACATATCCGTCGAACCAGTATTGCCGTTTGAGCCTTAGATATCTACCTCTGTGCGTGTCAAACTATTTGAGTCACCATTTTGATCTTCTGTGGAGTATATGCTTGAAAGCTGTCGTGTAAATTGGCAGCCACTTACGCTCCCAGTATATAGTTTGTAAGTGAAAACGTCATCGACAGCATCCCACTAAACAGTTTTCATCAAAGATGCTCTCTCCAAATCGTGTCACACAACCTCATTCTGCTCTCAGTTCAATGCGAACTTGTTTGTAATAGTCGTGAGTAGTTTACTAGACGCATCTCTTCATCCAACGCCGACGTGAATGAATGCTATAACAAGGAATGTATTTTAATGTATTTGAATATAATGGAACTACTGTCTGATTGCTTATGTTTAGCTTTTCGTTCGCAGTGACTTAATAAAGCGCGTTTAGTGTAAACGGGTCTTGTTCGTGAGTGTTTGGTGAACGATGTTCCGGTCTGTAGATCACTTGACTAGCGCGGGAACATGCAGCTAGATTTGACAATAGTTAGATGTATAAGAAGTTGCCGGTTCTCAACAAAATCACACATAAACATAAAACTAACGCTGAAGAATACAGAATTAGATCATAGCTTGACGAAACAAAGTTTTGTGGAGGACCCTGTTGTCAGTACCCAATGGATGATAACATATAACTATTGGTTGGAGTGCAACAGTGCACCTGAAGTATATCAGTAATCTATAATTACAGAACGTCATCGCTTGGAATTAACGTATGTATAGGATATAGTTTTAGTATTAGCAGTTATATTGACGCTATAGAGTGAATCGAACACCACCGAGAAAATTTCGGGTGTTAGTCAGCGCTGTTTTCAGGTTTATTGGTATGGGGGACAAAAGGAATTTTATTTTTTGCTCAAATTTATCCTTTTATGAGTTTTGCAGTGAAAATATATGCTGAGTAGGGTAATCACGGTCTGTAAGCGCTGTGTGTCTTTTTGGAGACAAACTTTTTTCATTCACCGAGAGCATTTTACTCTTCGCCTTCGAGCATGCGTTTAGTACTGCTCTGTTCTGTCTTTGGTCGGTCTTTCAAAAAAGTGATTCAAATGGCTGTGAGCACTATGGGACTTAACGTCGGAGGTCATCAGTCCCCTAGAACTTAGAACTACTTAAACCTAACTAACCTAAGAACATCACACACATCCATGCCCGAGGCAGGATTCGAACCTGCGACCGTAGCAGCAGCGCGGTTCCGGACTGAAGCGCCTAGAACCGCTCGGCCACCACGACTGGCGGTCGGTCTTTCCTGCAGTGTTAGTTGTGCGTTAACAGTGATATATGGTACTGTGGGTTCGTTTACTGATGAAGCGTTGTCAGATATGAACTCGTGAGGGGTTCACTGAAAGGAGTGGAAGAGCGGCACAACGACGCTAAGCTGAACTTTTCCCGCAACGACTGATACCACATCACAGTAATTTTGCATGTGAGGGTTGTCGCATTAGTTTTTCTTTTGTGGTTTGCTTTTTTGTGATTGATTATTTCAGAATTTTTCAACCTTTCGACGTTGTTTTCATGGAAACGTCAAGCTTAATGAATAGTTCAATGTACATAAATACAGAATACTTGAGGTGACCACCTCCGAGATGAATACAAACCATAAAGACACCGCTACATCATTATTCAATTCTGCGGAAAGACCTTAAGAGCACCGGCTTTACATCGAAGGTCTCTGAGTATCTTCGTGTCAAGGAAGAAGTTTTCCTGAGACTGACTGAATAGTTTTGAACGCCTCTATTCAAGAGGATCTGCGTGAATTTCGGAATGTACCTCCCTCACGTTAAAATTAGGAACAAGGTGATTAGCATACTTTGGAAGGAACGTCAGCTTGAAAATCGACCAAAAGAACTAAAACATTGGAGGGCGTATTACAGTCAATGGAAAAACATTATAGTCCGGTACTGGAAAAGTGTCCTATTGGTGCGCCACTTTGAGGTCCACAGTTGGAAGAAATCTTTTGTTTCCTCATGACAATCAGATTTTATCAAAAAACGGTTTCTGGTTTCAAGCGAACCCCATTTTCAGACAAAAAAACATAATAAAGATTGAAACACTTTATTCGCAACAATAAGCAGCCACATACAAAACAGTACGAAAGGTGAGTATGACGAGAAAGACTAGTATTGCACTGATAAATTCTGACTGGTTTATATTCTCTTGATCAACATGAGAGAAAGATTGAAAACACACTACGTGAAATCTCAGTATATGGGCATGGTACACATCATTTATACTACACACTTCGACGTTGTCTTGCACAGCTCACAAACTCACAATCCGCTTCGGTGATCTAGCAGTCAGCATATCCAGCTGCTACGCAGATGTCCCGGGATCGATTCTTGGGGGAATCCATTTTTCGTTAGTGGGAGAGGGTCGGATTGTGTACAGCTTGCTACTGTGTGCCCCCTCCCTCCAAATATAATTTGCATCACCACCACTTTTAATGTGCCACACGATTTTAATTACAGTAAGAAAATAGGATCTGTTTAATATAATAATTTAATATTTTTAGATTGAAGTATCTCGGGAAAACACAAAAAGGGCTTCAGTCACGATGGCTGCAGGCCGACCACAGGAAGAACGTTAATACAGGAACCAACGGTATAACAGTTGTAAATTATCGTAGCTGTGTTGGAAAAGTACCATAGCTCCAAGCTAATAGAAAGCACTGATGCCCAAAACGTTATATGCACTGAAAGCTGGCTAAAGCCGGAGTTAAGTTCAGCCGAAATTTTTTGCGAAAAACCTAACGGTGATCCTAAAGGATAGGCTAACCACAGTTGGCGGTGGCGTGTTTGTTGCTGTTACAAGTAGTTTAACTTGTCGCGAAATTGAAGTGGATAGTTCCTGTGAGTCAGTATGGGCAGAGGTCATTCTTGACAACCCGAATAAAATAATAACTGGAACTTTTAACCGACCTCTCAATTCAAATGAAACAGTTGCTGAAAGGTTCAAAGGACACTTGAGTTTGATTTGCAACACGTACGCGACTCATACAATAATAGCTGCTGGTGACCTTCATTTACCCGCGATGTGTTGGCGAGAATACATGTTTAATTCCGGAGTTACGAATAAAAATCGTCCGAAATTGTTCTAAACGCATTTTCTGAAGACAATTTTGAACAATTAGTTTATGAGCCGAAACGTGTAGTAAACAGTTCTGAAAAAAAAAGAATTTGACCTCTTAGCAACGAATAATCCTGAGCTGATAACGAGCATCATAACGGATACAAGGATAGTGAACACAGGGTTGTCGTAGAGAGACTGAAAAATTGTAGCCCCCAAGTCCTCCAAACACGAACGAAAAATGTACCTATTTAAAAAATCACATAAAAATTCACTTTAAGGCTTTCCTGGGAGACAATCTCCACTTCTTCTAAATTAACAATGTAAGTGTAGACTAATTGTGACTTAAATTCAAAGAAATAGAATATGCAGCAATTGAGAGATTTATGTCAAGTAAATTAGTAAAGAACGGAGCTTATCGTCCTAAGTGCACAAAACGAGCCAGAACACTATTGCAAGAACGAAAAAAACATTCCAAATTTAAACGGATGCCAAATATCCAAGATGGGCGATCTTTTACAGAAGCTCGAAAGTTTGCGCGGACATCAATGCGAGATGATTATAATAGTTTCCACAAAGAAACTTTGTCTCGAAACTTGGCAAAAAATGCAAAGAGATTCTGGTCGCATGTGAAGCATGCTAGCGGAAAGACACAACCAATTCCTTCTCTGCGCAATAGAAACGGAAATACTATCGACGATAGAGCTGCCAAAGCAGAGTTACTATATAGAGCCTTCCAAAATTCCTTCACCAAAGAAGACGAAGTAATCGGATCAAGAACAGCTGTCAACATGAGTCACGTAGAAGTTGATATCCTCGGAGTAGTGAAGCAACTTAAATCACTTAACAAAAGCAAGTATTTCGGTTCATACTATATACCAATTAGGTCCTTTCAGATCATACTGATGCAATACCTCCATAGGTAGTACCCATATACAGCCGCTCGCTCGACGAAAGATGAGAACCCAAAGAATGGAAAACAGGTCTTCCAGTTCACACTTTAAAGTAACTAGGTCCTTTCAGAGTATGCTGAGTAGTAGTCACATACTTAACGATCATATACAACCGCTCGATCGGCGAAAGATCCATACCCAAAGACTGGGAAGTTGCACCGGTTACACCAATATTCAAGAAAGGTAGCAAGAGTAATCCACTAGACTACAGGCCCATATCATTAACGTCGATATGCAGCAGGATTTTAGTACGTATATTGTGTTCGAACACTATGAATTACCTTGAACAGAACGACCTTCTGACACACAGTCGACAAGGATTTAAAAAAAGGCGTTCTTGTGAAACATAACTAGCTCTTTACGCACACGAAGTGTTGAGTGCTGCTGACAAGGGATTTCAAATTGATTTGGTATTTCTAGATTTCCAGAAGGATTTTGGCACTGTACCACACAAGCGACTTGTAGGGAAATTACGTGCTTATGGAATATCGTCTCAGTTATGTGAATGGATTCGTGATTCCCTGTCAGAGAGTAGTGACTGACGGTAAGTCATCGAGTGAAACAGAAGTGATTTGTGGCGTTCACCAAGGTAGGGTTACAGGCCCATTACTGTTCCTCATCTATATAAAGGATTTATGAGACAGTCTGAGCAGCCGTCATAGGTTATTTGTAGATGACAAAGCCGTTTATAGGGTAGTGAAGTCACCAGAAGATGAAAACAAATGCTTTAGAAGAGATATCTGTATGGAGCCAAAATTAGCAATTGACGCTAAATAACGAAACGTCTGAGGTCATCCACATGAGTGCTAAAAGGAATTCGTTAAACTTCGGTTACACAATAAATTAGTCAAATCTAGAGGCCGTAAATTCAACTAAATACCTAGGAATTACAATTACGAACAACTTAAATTGGAAGGAACACGTAGAAAATATTGTGGGAAAGGCCAACCAAAGACTGCGTTTTATTGGCAGGACACATAGAAAATGTAACAGATCTAATAAAGAGACTGCCTACACTACGCTTGCCGTTCCACTTTTAGAATACTGCTGCGCGATGTGGGAACCGTTCCAGATATGATTGACGAGGTACAACGAGAAAGTTAAAAAAAGGGCAGCACTTTCTGTATTATAGCGAAATAGGGGAGAGAGTGTCATTTAAATGATACAGGATTTGAGGTGGACATAATTAAAACAAAGTAGTTTTTCGTTGCGGGGGAATCTTCTCACGAAATTTCAATCATTCACTTGTTCGCAGAATGTGAAAATATTTTGTTGACGCCGACCTAAATTGGAAGAAACCTTCACCATAATAAAATAAGGAAATCAGACCTCGCACCGAAAGATATAAGTGTTCATTTTTTCCGCACGCTCCACGGTATTGGAATACAGGGTTATTACAAATGATTGAAGCGATTTCACAGCTCTACAATAACTTTATTATTTGAGATATTTTCACAATGCTTTGCACACACATACAAAAACTCAAAAAGTTTTTTTAGGCATTCACAAATGTTCGATATGTGCCCCTTTAGTGATTCGGCAGACATCAAGCCGATAATCAAGTTCCTCCCACACTCGGCGCAGCATGTCCCCATCAATGAGTTCGAAAGCATCGTTGATGCGAGCTCGCAGTTCTGATACGTTTCTTGGTAGATGAGGTTTAAACACTGAATCTTTCACATAACCCCAGAGAAAGAAATCGCATGGGGTTAAGTCGGGAGAGCGTGGAGGCCATGACATGAATTGCTGATCATGATCTCCACCACGACCGATCCATCGGTTTTCCAATCTCCTGTGTAAGAAATGCCGAACATCATGATGGAAGTGCGGTGCAGCACCATCCTGTTGAAAGATGAAGTCGGCGCTGTCGGTCTCCAGTTGTGGCATGAGCCAATTTTCCAGCATGCCCAGATACACGTGTCGTGTAACGTTTTTTTCGCAGAAGAAAAAGGGGCCGTAAACTTTAAACCGTGAGATTGCGCAAAACACGTTAACTTTTGGTGAATTGCGAATTTGCTGCACGAATGCGTGAGGATTCTCTACCGCCCAGATTCGCACATTGTGTCTGTTCACTTCACCATTAAGAAAAAATGTTGCTTCATCACTGAAAACAAGTTTCGCACTGAACGCATCCTCTTTCATGAGCTGTTGCAACCGCGCCGAAAATTCAAAGCGTTTGACTTTGTCATCGGGTGTCAGTGCTTGTAGCAATTGTAAACGGTAAGGCTTCTGCTTTAGCCTTTTCCATAAGATTTTCCAAACCGTCGGCTGTGGTACGTTTAGCTCCCTGCTTGCTTTATTCGTCGACTTCCGCGCGCTACGCTTGAAACTTGCCCGCTCGCGTTCAACCGTTTCTTCGCTCACTGCAGGCCGACCCGCTGATTTCCCCTTACAGAGGCATCCAGAAGCTTTAAACTGCGCATACCATCGGCGAATGGAGTTAGCAGTTGGTGGATCTTTGTTGAACTTCGTCCTGAAGTGTCGTTGCACTGTTATGACTGACTGATGTGAGTGCATTTCATGCACGACATACGCTTTCTCGGCTCCTGTCGCCATTTTGTCTCACTGCGCTCTCAAGCGCTCTGGCGGCAGAAACCTGAAGTGCGGCTTCAGCCGAACAAAACTTTATGAGTTTTTCTACGTATCTGTAGTGTGTCGTGACCATATGCCAATGAATGGAGCTACAGTGACTTTATGAAATCGCTTCAATCATTTGTAATAGCCCTGTAGTTAGTGGAGTTTTTATAGTTCGTAAGTTTTCTCTGTTGGTTGGTACAGAACAAAGATGATAGCATGTTGGGGAGACAAGGTGAATGGACGCAGATCTGCTTCGGATTGTAGTATCTATATCTAGTTTGGAGACGCACCAAAATGCGCGCATTTACACAGAATGGTCAAAACAGGGTCCTCTTGCACTAACTCAGGTCGTTCTGTTTCTACACTGGTTGCAGAAAGAGCTGGATGTGGCTTTCTCCGACTTCTGCTTAGTTCCGACTTAAATTGGAATGATTACATGCGCAAAGCTGCAGAAATGGGGGAAGTTGCAGAATGCGTAGGGACTGACTAAAACCACGTTGGAATTTTACTGTAGCAGACTGGTTCGAGAAAGATGTCTCATTTCGAGATATGATAAAGCCATAAATATGATTCGCTACTAACTGTTATCATTAGAGGACTTCTTCATAGGATCCAACACAGGTATGTGCTTGAATAGGTTATGGTTAGGGTTTTTTTTAACGTCCCGTCGACAACGCGGTCATTAGAGACGGAGCACAAGCTCGGGTTAGGGAAGGAGGGGGAAGGAAATCGGCTGTGCCCTTTCAAAGGAACCATTCCGGCATTTGCCTGAAACGATTTTAGGGAAATCACGGAAAACCTAAATCAGGAAGGCTGGAGACGGGATTGAACCGTCGTCCTCCCGAATGCGAGTTCAGTGTGCTAACCACTGCGCCACCTCGCTCGGTGTGTGCTTGAATAGAGAGACTTGATTCCAAATCGTAGACATCGTTTCTAGCAGATAGCGTAACACTAGAGATCTGAAAAGCTAGTGTACATTTCTTACGAGCTCAATCAGCACACCATCTACTACTATTTGTGATCCTTCTCAACCAGTCATTGCCTATAACTCAGTGGATATAGCGCAGAACCTCTGACATTGTATCGAGATAGAATACGTCACAAATACAGGAGAAATATCTAGGGGCGTGAGGGAGTTGCATTTGGCGGTTTCATACCTCGTTCCTTAGCCGAAACACGTTCAAAATTGAACGATTTTATGACGAGGTTGCATTGTGAGTTACGTGCGCCCTGACTGCTTGTCTGTAATATACGCTGCTACGATCACCGTCTCAGTATTTGTCTGGAAAAACCACATGATTCGTAAGTAATCGATTAACTCGAGTTATAAAGCCAGTATAGCTTTTAACATGGATACTTGTGTGAACCTATAGAACCAAGACCGCTTGTGACAGTAACATACAGTACTTGTTGCGATCAGGTTGTTTTAACATCTGGCCGATTACGCCTCTCTTTCTAAGACACAGTGGTAACTCTCGCTAGAAAAATTTGTTAGATATGTTCACCCATCTCTGATTTTCTCTCAGTATTATTTTGTATCGTAGGCAATCAGTTATTGATGAAGTATTGTACTTAGTAGTAGTAGGGAAAGTGTAATAGGTTCATCTTGAGCATCAGGCTTATAAAGTATGTGTTTGTTTTGTGAAGGATTCGAAAACAGCGGTTTTATACCACGTTCCTTAGCCGAATCACTTTCTAAGATTGCACTATCGGCAACGTGTAAGCGCAAGGTTGGTCTGATACTATATACTTCTGCGAACGCCGTCACGGTATTTGTCTGGACAAAAAACCACCTTATTCAGCGTCAGCGACATGTAAGCGCACTGTTGGTCTGATACTATATACTCCTGCAATCGCTGTCACGGCATTTGACTGGACAAAAAACCACGTCTTTCAGAGGTAATGTCATACCTCGATTTGTAAAGCAGGTATAGCTTTTAACATGGATACTTATATGCACCTGTCGAACCAAAACCGCTTGTGACGGCAACATACAGTAGTTGCTGGCGATTTGTAAGACGGTTAAACATCTCTTTCTAAGACACGGTGGTAGCATTCGCATAAAAAAATTGTGAGACGTGTCCACCCTTGGTTGATTTCCTCTCAGTATTATTTCGTATCGCCAGCGATCAGTTATTGACGAAGTATTATAGTTAGTAGTACGGGGTGCGTGATATGTTCGCATTTGAGCATCAGGCTTATGAAGGATGTTTCCAGAATGAGATTTTCACTCTGCAGCGGAGTGTGCACTGATATGAAACTTCCTGGCAGATTAAAACTGTGTGCCCGAAAGAGATTCGAACTCGGGACCTTTGCCTTTCGCGGGCAAGTGCTGTACCAACTGAGCTACCGAAGCACAACTCACGCCCGGTACTCACAGCTTTACTTCTGCCAGGACCTCGTCTCCTAGGGGGCAAAGGTCCCGAGTTCGAGTCTCGGTCGGGCACACAGTTTTAATCTGCCAGGAAGTTTCATATCAGCGCACACTCCACTGCAGAGTGAAAATCTCATTCTGGAAACATTCCCTAGGCTGTGGCTAAGCCATGTCTCCGCAATATCCTTTCTTTCAGGAGTGCTACTTCTGCAAGGTTCGCAGGAGAGCTTCTGTAAAGTTTGGATGGTAGGAGACGAGGTACCGGCAGAAGTAAAGCTATGAGTACTGGGCGTGAGTCGTGCCTCGGTAGCTCAGTTGGTAGAGCACTTGCCTGCGAAAGGCAAAGGTCCCGAGTTCTAGTCTCGGTCGGACACACAGTTTTAATCTGCCAGGAAGTTTCATATCAGCGCACACCACGCTGCAGAGTGAAAATCTCATTCTGGAAACATCCCCTAGGCTGTGGCTACGCCATGTCTCCGCAATATTCTTTCTTTCAGGAGTGCTAGTTCTGTATGGTTCGCAGGAGAGCTTCTGTAAAGTTTGGAAGGTAGGAGACGAGGTCCTGGCAGAAGTAAAGCTGTGAGTACCGGGCGTGAGTCGTACTTCGGTAGCTCAGTTGGTAGAGCACTCGCCCGCGAAAGGAAAAAGTCTCGAGTTCGAGTCTCGGTCGGGCACACAGTTTTAATCTGCCGGGAAGTTTTATGAAGGATGTGTTTGTGTTCCAACATGTGCAAAGGAAATGACTATGTCCAGTCGTAAGAAAGGTATGGATTTGACGTGGAGTATTGTGATAGCATGGGAAGAGTATGTAAAATGATGAGAATAGGTACTGGTATTTCTATTCCAGAGCCACAGTCATCAGCAGGGTGTATTTCCTATACTTTGCTCATTGTCATGTGTCATTCAACTGAGACCGCAATGGTAGCATTTAGTTGTAAGTACAGGAATAAAATATATATGTGAACGATTTCGTATGATCATTTTGTCTATGCGTGCTTGGCCTGCAGCGCCGGTGACCTGTGCGGAAATGATTCATGTTTCCCGTTAATGGTAGCAGCCGTCACAATGCAACTGCCTGCTGGAATGCAGGAATGTAGCTGAGTTAACTTTGCCATCCTCTAGAAGGCAGAATAGTGAACTAATACTTAGTATGTGTTGGGCAGCTTTCGTGACCACGTAGAAATTTGAGAAGATTGAATATGGAGGTGTGATTGCGCTGGACTGTCATTCCCTCCAATGTAAATTGTTCGGTTGACTGCTTCTGCACATTTCGCGCCTTTATTTAGTTGAGGGAATATCGATTGTGGTATGTGCATCCAGCAAGTGAAAGAGACGTTTGCTTGTTCTCTAGACATGAGAAACACCTTAGTTGACTTTGTAAATTATAGGGATGATTTGGAAGCTTTTACATCACCGACACCGGTATTCGCGAGTGGAAATATCATTTTCCTCTATTTGTTTCGAGTTCTCACGTAAAGGTCTTCACAGACGGGATAAGTGCTAAAGTTTCGGGTTTGTAGAGAAATAATTTCCAGTCTATATCTTCGGAATTATTTTGGGCGAGCGATCGTTAGACTACTGTTGTCTGCAAACCATGCGAAAATACAGATGTTCTTGTAACCCCAGAGTCTGGAGAGGTGTGTAGAAAAAAGCAAGCAAGCAAGCAGGTCCAGACCGGAAACAGCAACGCGTTTGTGCTGAGAGGAACGAGCCCGAATTTGTAGAACAGTTCTGAGACTGAGGATGCTCTGGTCACCCATCAGGGGTGGATGACCGCCTACCTAGCAGGGGAATATCTAGTGCTGCGAGGAGTAAATACGGTGCTGTCTGTCATCGCGGTACATGTACAAATGATGTAAAGGGGGCGATTTTGTATGCTTACTTCATCGACACGGTACTCGGTGATATATTGCTGGGTTGGAGTTTTGTGTCATGCTCTAATATTCAAATTCCTGTCCTCAGTGAGAGAGCAGTGTAATTGAGTAAGCGTCTTTCTGTATTTCATGATATTCAGGGGTACTCTGCCGGGTTTAATTGTCGATGCAATATGCCTGTCTGTGTGAAATAGCTTATTTTCCCACTGAAAGTCTCGTATTCAGAAAGAACGAAAAGACAGATGGTACTTCCACACTGGTCGCATCGGTAATTAGAGGGTAAATTCAATAAGAGCCCATCACAATGCTCGATTCATTCACAAGACATTCTTTTGTGCTGGAATTAGGAGTCTCTACATAGCGGAGGGAACGTTTGTGTGTGTTGAACGCAGGAAGGGTAACATGTGATGGATAGGGTACCACGTTAGCACCGCGAAGAAGACTGCATTCGCTGCTATTCTGCGCTATTTTCGTAAACAGGTTCTGCTAGGGCAAGAATTTTCGTGCATACAAGCTGAGACATCAATAGCAGGTCTGTATTATGTGCTATGCGCTATTTGGACAGTTTACGGGTTGATTTCGTGTGTGCACATGTGCGTACTGCATTACTTAGGAGGCGTTTGCATGTCTGTACTGAAATTATTTCATTAATTTAGGGGTTGTTTGTGTGTCTGCAGAGCGTTATTTAGGAGTAGTTTACAGGTCTGTTGGCAGTGTGGCGTGACCCCAAGCATGTCAGAGTGTGTGTTCTGTATCAGTGTGATAACTATACTCCATCCCTAAATAAATTGTTCCAAAATAAGTAAAGTACACTCCTTCCTTACTTTCTCCAGCAGCCCAGCAAAGGTTGAGTCATTTTCGCGACATTTTCTCCCTCAAGAGCACCAGCTTGGATTACATGACAGGAGGGCTGACAGCACCCTCTGGCTGCAGTACTGCGTATTAGGTCAGTAGGACTGTAGATCTGTTGGTGGTGACACGGCTTATCTTAGAAGATGATTGCCGGCCGCGGTGGCCGAGCGGTTCTAGGCGCTTCAGTCCGGAACCGTGCGACTGCTACGGTCGCAGGTTCGAATCCTGCCTCGGGCATGGTTGTGTGTGACGTCCTTAGGTTAGTTAGGTTTAAGTAGTTCTAAGTTCTAGGGCTGTGGAGGAGGGCGTACTCCAGACCGTACTCCGACATCTGGCTTGCAAGGCAACAGTAACATCCTCCGGATCATTGCTGCTAAACCTGAGGGAGTGTCCTCGGACGATGACGGCGACGGCGAAGACCACGGCGACGGCGGCGACGGGTCCACCTTGGGTTGATGAGCGGGGACGGACGGGGCGAGGCCACATCATCCATCCGCTCCTGGTGGCACCAGCGGGCGGCTACTAAGGCCGCGTGGACCTGTGAGGCCGTGGGCCGTGAATCTAGGGGAAGAAAAGCAGCAGAATCACGTAGCAAATGACATGCACGAATTTGGTTCTGGTGGCGGCGCTACAAACCCTCGGGATCTGCAATCAAGTACATAAAAGAAACAATGCGTTCCTGGATGACGCCTCTCTCCCAGTGCCCACGGTAGCCATAAACCCCGAAAAGAACAAGATTGTGCGGCGCAAAGCGATACTTGCGGACCAGTGACGGCGCCGGATGCTGCAGTGAGTGTAGCAAGTGGAGCAGTAAACGATAGTGGCGGTGATGCAGAATTTACGCCGGTGATGGTCTGTCTCTTGGGTGGGAGCAATAGGACGCGAGAAAGAGTTGCAGCGCCTGTTCCCGTGTGAGGGATGGTGCGAAGCTTGGCCATCTGTTGTTTAAAAATGCATATGAAGCGTTCTGATTCTCCGTTGGACTGGGGGTGAAACGGGGCACTTGTTAGATGACTAATGCCGTTTCAGTCACAAAACTGTTCAAAACCATTTGAAGTGAACTGTGGTCCGTTGTTCGGCACAAGTACTTCTGGCAAACCTTCCATGCACAATAAGGAAGACAATGCTTCAATGGCGTGATGTGGTAGAAGCCATGGGCACTGCAAATGGGAACTTTCTAGTGCTATGTGCCAACGAGTGTTCAAGAATGGTCCACTGTCCACTGTCATATTGAACTAGAATCACACGCTGTTGAACGGAAAGGTTATACCGACGTGCAACATATTGGTGCACAACTCAGTTCTGGAATTTGTTCAGTGAACGAGGCAAAGACGTGCAAATGTAATACAATAAAATCTTGAGATCTGGGTCTGCTTCCGTGGCCGTGCAATTTTTCTTTAGTGCAAGGGAAAAGGTTCCAGCAATTCAGAGACCTGTGCATTGATTTGGCAACAACATACGGCAGATGCATCCTAATCAGAATCTGGGCCAATCGGAAGGCGAGATAGGCTGCCTGTATTGCTAAGCTTTGTCGTAGGTCTGTACACAATTTCATACTGATAATGCGAAAGCAACAAAGCCCTACGTTTAAATTTTTGAGCAGTGTGTGTAAGAACCGGGTTTGACGGATGACACAAGGACTGCAAAGGCTTGTGATCTGTCACTAAAAAGAACTTGAGTACAAACAAATAGTGATGAGCTTGGTCACACCATATATAATGGCAAGAGCCTCTTTTTCTGTTAGAGAGTAATTGCACTTAGTTTGAGTTAACAGCTTTGAGGCAAAAGCAATAGTTCTGTCTTATGCATCAATTCTGTGCGAAAGCACAGCGCCGATTCCGGGGGAAGAAGCGTCGACCTTCACAATCATTGGTTTCGCAGAATCAAAACGCACTAAACATCTGTCACTAAGCAAAGCATTTTTGAGTTCCTGAAATGCGTCATGACAGTCTTTAGTCCACACAAAACGTACTTTTTTGCGACGCAAGCGATGCAATGGAGACGCGATCTGGGCGGCATTCGGTATGAACCCAATGTAGTATGTCATCTTGCCTAGTACTGACAGCAGTGGAGACGCATTGCGAAGAACAGGCAGGTCACGGATTGCAAGAAATGAGATTGGAAGGAGTGCACACCCAGACTTTTTTCACATGACCTAAGCACTGTAGTTCTGTCTGAAAAAAAAGTCACACTCTTAGAGCCGACAGTAGAGTCCTGCTTCTGACAACACTCGAAAAAGAGTACGCAAATTTGCCATGTGTTCCTCTGGTGTACGACCTGACACGACAATATCGTCAAGGTAGTTTGAACAAAATGGCACTTTTGCAGTCAGCTGTTCCAAGTAATGTTGAGAAATGGTGGATGCGGAAGCACTGCTGAAGGGCAAACGCAAATACTTGAACAGTCCTAGGTCTGTATTTACAACAAAAGCTTCATATGATTCTTCATCCAGTGGAATCTGCAAGTAGGCATCTCGCAAATTTATCATAAAAAAGTAACGTCCTGCACCAAGCCTGTATATGTGTTCCTCAGGGCGAGGTATCAGATAAGTGTCAACAACTGACTGTGGATTGGCAGTAGACTTAAAATCAACACAAATGCGAATGCGACTAGAAGGTTGGTAGGTTGGCTCAAGAGGAGGAGGGGGGAAAAGGAAGACCTGAAGGCTCAGGCAACAAAACGAGAGGACTTTCCCGTTGACTAGCTTGAGCTGGAGCAATTACGCTATTATCTTGCAGTTCTTTCAGTACACTGGCTACTTTGTCTCTTAAAGCAACTGGATCGGGACGGTCCTGGAAAAACTTTGGCTGTGCATTGTCTTTCAATGTAATATGCGTTACGAAGTTATTAGCTTTTTCCATTCCTTCTGAAAATATTTCAGGAAATTCTTTAAGCAAGTTAGCTACAATGTCTTTTGGTTAAAAAGCAGACACTGAATGTACCTGGTCTTGGATGCTAAGTCCAAACAAATCAAAGGCATCTAAACTGAATATGTTGTCACTGTCTCTGGGTTTCAGCACAGAAAAATTCACTGCCCTAGTGTGAGACTTGTAAGTTGTAGGCAAACTACACTGTCCAAGTACTGGAATTTCGTGTCCGTTGTAAGCCGTGAGGTACTTCCTAAATTTGTAAAGGCGTGATGAGCTTAACTGTTTGTACGTGGCACGATTAAGCAAAGTTACTGAGGCACCTGTGTCTAACTGAAAGTTCACGTGACGGCCAGCACTTAGTAGTTAGATAGTTTGTTACAACGTCGTTGCACAGCACTAGGATGAGGAGGCGGCACAACCTAAATCTTACTTTTTGTCAGAAACTGTTGTAGGTTTTGAAAATACAGCATTCAGTGAATGTGCACGAGGCTGTTTTTCCTGGGAGTAGGTAAAATTGAAGTTTTTGTGCCGTTGTAAACAAACTGCTTGGAGATGGTCTAATGTTCCACACGTGCAACACGCTGCGTTACGTGATGGGCAATCCTGTCTTTTATGGCGAGCAAAGCATCTAGGACAGACTTCAAGCCTGTTTACATGTCTACGTGGCTGTCCGCGCGACTGTATACGGGCTCGATGTCGTTTCTGCTTGGGGCAGTCGGGAACAAGGGGCGACTCGATCGGACAAATTGGGGTCAGGTCAAACTTATCGGCCGCTGTGTCATCCGAATCGTATTGCTCTAAGATTTTCAATACAATCCTGCAACTTCCCAACAAAATCGCGCGGAATTTTCGACGTAAGTACCACAACCACTTGACCTCACCTATTTGTTTACTCTCTATTTCATCGTTTGGAGGTTAGTTATTTTCACATAGGGCGCTTCTAACACTATTTTCTACAGTAGGGCAACAACACACCAAAAATACGTCGCAAGAGTGGATGAATAAAAATCGAAAACGGACGATAATGTAAAGTGTACCTTGAAAATCATGAGAACGATCGTCTGATGATGAACTTGCCAGTTCGAAACCGGTAACGGCGCTATTTACCTAAATAAATATCAGTATTAATAGTGGCTGGTTGCTGTTTTCTTCTTTGTAAGAATTAATCTACATTAAGATTAAAACTGCTTGCCGGACCGAGACTCGAACTCCTTTGCCTTTCGCGGGCAAGTGCTCTAACCAACTGAGCTACCCAAGCACGACTCACGACCCGTCCTCACAGCTTCAATTCTGCCAGTGCCTCGTCTCCTACCTTCCAAACTTCACAGAAACTCTTCTGCGAACCTTGCAGAACTAGCACTCCTGGGAGAAAGGATATTGTGGAGACATGGCTTAGCCACAGCCTGGAGGATGTTTCCAGAACGAGATTTTCACTCTGCAGTGGAGTGTGCGCTGATATGAAACTTCCTGACAAATTAAAACCGTGTGCCGTACCGAGACTCGAACTCAGGACCTTTGCCTTCCGCGGGCAAGTGCTCCAGCCAGCCCTTTTTTAAAAATCTCATTTTGTTCTTTTGTTCTCTTTCGTTCATTGCATCTGCTTGGGGCGGAGGTCGTAAGACACCCGCTTAAGTTGGTTGTTGATCGATTAACTCAGTTTTTTTATTACAGAGGGCAGCTAACCCTCTGACCGAACACGCTGAGCTACGGTGCCGGCACTGAGCTACCCAAGCACGACTACGGCGGTATATCTGTTCCGGCTTTTTCTGCAAGAGAAAGAACTGATATCTAGCTGCAGCTACTTGAACTTCCTGGTAATAGTACTGAGTTAATGCAGCGCTTACTAGGTCATTGACTAATTCGTCGAGAGACGAGGTTGGCAATACTTTTTTTATTAACACTGGGGATCCCGCAATCGAAAGGAAATATTGTAACTTTACAGTACCTTGAACACGATGTACTTGACAATGTGCTTGGAACTGAGTCAAGTATTCAATCCATTCCTCCTCTTTTTCCTTAAAGTGCCGGAAAATTGGTATACTGGTCGGCGGCACTTGTTGGGCTGGTTGGTTGATCGGTTGTGGTTGTGCGGTTGACGCATCCTGTGCAGCCAGTAGTAGTAGTACCGCCGTCAGTAAAATGTTGATTTGTTGGTTCTGAAACTGAAAAGCTTGTGTTAGATCCATCACATTGGTCACTGAGGCTGAAGCGCGGGGGCGGGGGATGGAGGGGGCGGGGAATCCAGGGTTTAAAGAAATGCGTTATATCCCAAAGCAAGCAAAACCTCTGGAAAGAGAAATTTGGTTAGTTCTGTGGCTCCCCTCCCGGAATACATGCAAGAACACAACAACAAATTGGCAGATAGGGACAATTGAATATGATCACCGCTTCAAGCTAAAACACAAGAGAAGCAAGCAAAATTTTCGGCCAAGTTAATTATTTTCGATCGCCCCTAAATTATCCTCGTTCACCACTGCAGAGTCTTGTATCCCAAGGAAGTAAGGGAGAGGATGTTGTTATGACTGGCCAGTATCCTCTTTCTAAAACATAAATGCACACATGGATTAATACAATTCTTTATTTACATGATCTGGCAATTTTACTTAACTTGTGTAGAGTCCATGTGTTGTGGTACAAGATCATCAGTAATAGTCCTCTATAGTTATTAACGTGATCGCTATGTGCTGTCGTAGCCTGTGGTGAACTAAACCCGCTCTGTGAGTACACTGACAGACGCCAAACTGGATGAGTGAGTGAGTGTGTGAGTGAGACCCTCCGGCCACCTCTGGCGGCCTAAATACGTGCAGTTGAGACGGAGTTGTCGGCGTGTGGCTTGTGACTGTGTCACTGGCCAGCGCCTATTAATCGTTCTTTCGCGCTTCATGTTCGCCTAGCGGTGTGCTGGCGAGAGCTTACTTCAGCACAAAAGGAACCCTGTAAATTAGAGGTACCAAGAGAGTTGTATCAAGGTCAACCAACATCAACGCCTTAGCGCATTCGCATACAATTATGCCAACTGTTAATCTGGATGGTAAATTGGCTGGAAAGTTATTTATTGCGCTCAGCCCTCTATGTTTCTATCTAATGTGCGAGATCTTTCTAGGGCAGTAGGGAATATTTACGTTACAGCAAGTAAGAGCGGGAAAATGGGCTTAATAGAACTACAAATATCGTATGAGCACTGCTTGTGGCCAATAGCTGATCAAACTAACTTCGTTTTGCTTGATTCCTGGTGTGCGAATAAAAATCATACTCCTTTAGAGCGAACTACCCGTCATGAAAAAAGTGTGACATTGCAATTCATACAACATGGAACTACTGCACAAATTCAGCCTCCGTATGTTTGTTTGTTTTTTTATTTCGTGCCTATAAAGCATATGATTGCAGTGTCTGCAGCTTCACCTTAAAGAACAGCCAGTTTTACTCTAAACTCCACGACAGACTGTTTCGCATTCGGTAGCATGCCATTACATCCCATCAGTTCTCATCAGTTCCTTACACCTATATGATTCTACGTGCGTTCTGTAACAGTGGATACCTAGCTGAACGTCCTGCACGGTTTGTAACTACCAAGTTCACCTGCTAGTCGGCCAGAGTGGCCGAGCGTTTCTAGGCACTTCAGTCTGGAACCGCGCGACCGCTACGGTCGAAGGTTCGAATCCTGCCTAGGGCATGGATGTGTGTGATGTCCTTAGGTTAGTTAGGTTTAAGTAGTTCTAAGCTCTAGGGGACTTATGACCTCAGATGTTAAGTCCCATACTGCTCAGAGCCATTTGAACCATTTTTCACCTGCTACCTTGATGATGAGAACCTTTATGATCACTGTGGGCCGCAGTTTTTCATTCGATGTTCATAGTGCAGTTTAATGGTTTGTTTCGCACATTTTGTAAACTCGGCGACGTTCGTTTTGTGGAGTGTAATACATACACCCAAGGGACTCATTTTCTCAAATGTTCAAATTTGTGTGGTTCCTAAGGGGCCAAAGCGATGAGGTCATCGGTCCCTAGACTTACACACTACTTAAACTAACTTATGCTAGGAACAGCACATACACCCTTGTCCGAGGGAGGAATCGAACCTCCGGTGGGAGGGACTCATTTTCTGTCGCAATGCTGATGCACTTGGTGAGTCATTAGCAGCTAATATTTTTCCTGTCACAACTGTTAATGCAACACTTTCAAAAGAGCTTTACTGAAGATTGAAGTTGCAAGCTCGCACTCAAGGAGTTCCTTGTGATATGTGGCTTGTGAAGCTGCGTGAAGAAGAGGCAATACCCCAAGTTCAAAAACAAGTGAATGAAATTCATCTTACAACTTCATAAGAGGAGAACAAAAGAGCACTTTCTGCGAAGTAATTATGAAAGCTTTCCCTCAAAACGAACTATACCTCGTAGTTCAGACCTCTGCTCATGTTCGAAATAGACTAGTCTTATTTGCCACAAATAGATCCCACCTCTTTGGGGATGTTTCTGCAAAGGCTGGGACCAGTGATCGTGATGCAGTTGAAGCAACAATAGGCACCAAGGTACAAAGTGGAAGGAACATAAGAAAAAAAGTCTACATGTTCCGTAAAATCGATAAGTAGCGAATTCAGACAGGCGCTGTAATGACTACATTCACGCACAAAATTTGTAGAGGAGCTGTGGCCATGTTGGAACAGACAATCGAACGTACCCTAAGGAAGTATCAGAACAAGTGAACATGGTTTAGAGCCTAGCTAATATACAGCCATTGTCAGGAATGTTCATAATAAATGACGACAGCTGCAGTAGAAGTTCAGAGCAAATAATAAATTTGCTGATAGGCATGTATTAAATGAAACGCGTCTGTGTGCCGCAACGTCAATACTAGAAATTTTCAACAACTGTCACAGCAAAATACACTGCCGGAAAAAATAGATGGGCTGATAATGGTTTTAACGCCGCCAGTCAACAGATAGCGTAGTGGCATAGCTACCAGAGCGCCATCTGTGTTTATCCTTTAATAGGGAATGACACAGCCAGAAGTCTCTTTGTGGTTAAAACGTGCGAAGCAATGGAGCAACCGTGACACGGAGCCGCACTTTTGCTTCATACAGCCAACTAAGCGAGTTTGAAAGGGATCGAATTCTGGCCTTCCGAGTGGCGGGATGGTAATTTCGGAGAATTGCCACACAAGCTGGACGTGCTGCGTCAGATGTGCAACGCTACTGGTGTCAGTGTCTCCTGAACATTCGTATACCCGTGGATGAGGTTCTGGATGTCCACTAAGTAACTAACTAAGTAACTAATTAATACAGCACAGACATCCGACGGGATCGTCATATTGTAAGGGCAGTAGTGGCAGATCGTATAGCATCTACACCACAAATAAGAGGCCTTGCGAGCGCAGAGGTGTCACCACGAGCTGTAGGGAATCAGTTATTAGCAGTGGGACTATGGGCGCTCACACCTGTAGCCCGTCTTACACTGACACCACAACATTGACGTGCACGGCTCGACTGGTGCAGTCAGAGGGTCACTTGACGCCCCGTGGTCTTCAACGATGAAAGAAGATTCTGCGTGCACGCAAGTAACGGTCGTTTGCGCGAACGACGTAGGCCTGTTGAGCGCTGTTTGGTGTTTCTGAGAGGGATTCTAAAAGCACTCTGTGCAGAATGTCTTTAGACTTGTTCTTTTGCCTTTCTTGCAATAGGACGGTGATGTGTGGTTCCAGCAGGATAATGCCCGCCAACACACTGGCCGTGAAACTCAATGTGCTCTGCAAGACCTGCAGCACGATCTCTGGACGTGTCTCCACTGGAGCAGGTGTCGAATATGATAGGACGAAAAGTGACTTGTGCGACTCGTCAGTCAACAACTCCTACAGAACCACGGGAACACATCGAGCAGGTGTGGCATAACGTAACCCAAGCCAGTATTCGCCATATGTGCGGTCGACTGGATGCGAGAGTCAGGGTCTGCACTGTCACCCGTGTTGCCTACACCGCATACTAATAAGCGTGATTCAGCATGGATCGAGACCTGGTACCTCAGAAACAATATTGATTTCATGTAATCCATATGCACTGCCGCAACAAATAAGTTCATCGTGACTGGAAATGAGCCAAGCGGTCTAAGGCGCTGCAGTCATGGATTGTGCGGCTGGTCCCGGCAGAGGTTCGAGTCCTCCCTCGGGCATGGGTGTGTGTGTTTGTCCTTAGGATACTTTAGGTTAAGTAGTGTGTAAGCTTAGGGACTGATGACCTTAGCAGTTAAGTCCCATAAGATTTCACACACATTTGAACATTTGACTGGAAATGGAGTAGATTTTAGTGTAATTTTCAAAAAAGGAAGTAGAAGTGTTCAACGGAACTACCGTCGTGTCTCTCTTACATCCGTTTGTAACAGAATACCTGACCAGAATTCAAATATTATGAATTAATTAACTCCGTCCGTACAGGTGTGGAAGTGTCAACGGTAGTGACCGACCGCCGTGTCATCCTCAGCTGATAGGCGTCACTGGATGCGGATATTGAGGGCCATACTGTTAGAACACCGCTCTCCCGTCCGATGCCAGTTTTCGTGACCGGAGTCGCCACTTCCCAGTCAAATGGCTCCTCCGTTGGTCTCACAATGGATGAGTACACCCCACTTGCCAACAGCACTTGGCAGATCCGGACAGTGACACATCCAGGTGATAGCCAAGCCCGACAGCGTTTAATTTCGGTGATTCGACTGGAACCGGTGTTAGCACTGCGGCAAAGCCGTTAGCAAACATCATGAATTACCGAGGAATGAAACGAGTTTCTTACAGCATTGATCATGCGAAACTCAACTCGCGTTCTTCAAGCATTATACCCTCAAATCTACGAACAGAGGAAACATGCTTGATTCGGTGTTTCTAGACTTTCGAAACGATTATGATTCGATCCCACATCGACACTTTCTAAGAAAAATACGTGTTTATGGTCCCATGGTGTTTCTAAGCAGGTTTGTGACTCTAACAAAAATTTCCCAACAGGCAGGACATAGCACATTATATTACATGGAACATTATCTACAGACACTGAAGTGATATCCACGTGCTCCTGGGAGTGTAATTAACTTTTAAGATGCCATTAGTTACAATCTTGGACCTTTCACAAATGGTGTAATTATCTATGACTAAGTTACATCCTGTAAAAATTGCAGTAAAATCCTATTAGATATCGACAAAATATGGTCCTGCTTCAAACTACAGGTACTTAGCTCCTAATGCATAACAGTGCAAAGTTTTGCAGTTTACTAAACTTGAAAGGGTGGAGTAGTTTGTCTCTCAGATTAATGAGTTATAACTGACCCGCCAGGGTAGCCGAGCGCTCTAACGCGCTGCTTCTTGGACTCAGGTAGGCGCGCCGGCCCCGGATCCAATCCGCCCGGCGGATTAACGACGAGGGCCGGTGTGCTGGCTAGCCTGGATGTGGTTTTTAGGCGGTTTTCCACATCCCGCTATGTGAATACCGGGCTGGTCCCCACATTCCGCCTCAGTTACACGCGTCGCAGACACTTGAAACACGTCCTCGCAATTTCACGATTTTCACTAGACGCAGACAGTTGGCGTACACTGATTCCGTCCTGTGGGGTACGGGGTGGCGGCAGGATGGGCATCTGGCCATACCTAACACTAACATTGCCAAATCCGTTGTAACCGCGACAACCCTGTGATCGCTGCGAGACTATGGCGTAAGCGAAAGAAAGAAATTAATGAGTCATAACTAGAGTCCTTCGCGTCATAAAATATTTTGGAGTTTTAAGATATGAAGGATAACAAACTTTTACAGTCACTTATATTTAAAGCTAACGACAGGCAACAATTCGTTGATAGACCATTGGGAATCTGCAATTTGTTTATTAATGAAATGAATGCGGATACTTTTATGGCTCATACTCGAATACTGCTCATAGGTTTGGGCCAATTTCAGGTCTGCCTGATAGGAGACATCGAGTTATATAAAAGAGGACGGTTCAAATGGTCACAGTCCTGTTTAACTGGCGAGACAGTGTAACAAAAATAATGGAAACCTTGACTGGCAGACACCTGTTTAGCAAATTACGAAAAATCTTCAAGTTCCCACGTGACTGTCATACAGAGATCTTGCAGATAAAATTACACAGCTGACAGCTCGCTCAGAGGCGTCTCAGCAGACCGTCTTCCCACGTCCCGTCCGTGAGTAGAGTGGAAAGAAGTTCTGATATACAGTTTAATAAAAGTAACCTCTGTCACATTTCACAGCGATTTTCATAGTACAAAAATACCTAAAAATGGCGGTATATGTCCATTCACACAGAAAATGCTGCTTCCAGGGCAGTGAGTCGTCGTACCAATGAGTCGAAGATCACCTTTGTAGCTCAGTATAGCAGTGATTCAGCGTGGCTTGGATTCGACGAGCCATTGCTAGGTTCCCAGAGATATATGGTATCATATTTCTATACACAGGTGACCCAGTTCCCGTAATTGGCAAGTGGTATGTTTGGGCGTCACTGACACGTGATATCGTCCCAGATGTACTCCACCTGTTTCATATCAGGCGAATTAGGTGGCTAGTACATCAACGTGAGTTCACTATCATACTTCTCCAGTCACTGTACCATGTTTCTGGTCTTGTGGCACGGATAATTATTCTGTTGGCATAGGCAATTGGCGGATATCAAGCATGAAGTGATGAAACTGGTCTGCAATAATATTCACGTAGCCTACAGCTAGCATGATGCCTTCGATTACCACTACAGATCGAATCCGGACAAGCGCATAGGCCCAATGTAACAGGAAATAGTATTCATTAAATTATCCGACAGTTTCCATTGGTCCACAGTGTGTTCTGAAATACTTGTGCCTGCACCAGCATTGCACTATGTCGCTAGATGTGCCACAGACCGCCAAATGTCCTATTTTACAGAATGGGCAAGCCACCAACCTTCACGTTTTGAGATGAGACGTTCATGCGAACACCTTCAGGTATGGTCGTAGGTTCACGGCAAATCAAACACTTTCCACAGATGCTCACGACAGTAGATTAGAGATTAGATTTGATCAGTACTTGTTCCAAAGATCATGAATATGGCACTTCGTAATGATGTGGAACGGGTCAGGTTAATAAAAGGTGTCTATACAAGATACAACATTAGACAAAATATTACATGACACTCAATATTTTTAATTTTTTTTGTGGGGCTTGGGAAATTACCCACACACTATATCCAAAAAATTAATCTAGTGAGTAGAAGGAGTTGCCATTAAGAAATTCTTTTAATTTCCTTTTAAATGCTATATGGCTATCTGTCAGACTTTTGATTCTATTAGGTAAGTGACCAAAGACTTTTGTGGCAGCATAATTTACCCCCTTCTGAGCCAAAGTTAGATTTAACCTTGAGCAGTGAAGATCATCCTTCCTCCTAATGTTGTAGCCATGTACACAGCTATTACTTTTGAATTCGTTCGGAATGTTAATAACAAATTTCATAAGTGAATATATATATTGTGAGGCTACAGTGAAGATTTCTAGCTCTTTAAATAAGTGTCTGCAGGATGATCTTGGATGAGCTCCAGCAATTATTCTGATTACACGCTTTTGTGCAATGAACACTCTTTTACTCAATGATGAGTTACCCCAGAATATGATGCCATACGAAAGCAGAGAATGAAAATAGGCGTGGTAAGCTAATTTACTCAGATATATATCGCCAAAATTTGCAATGATCCTAATAGCATAAGTAGCTGAACTCAAACGTTTCAGCAGATCCTCAGTGTGTTTTTTCCAGTTCAACCCCTCATCAATGCATACACCTAGAAATTTTCAATATTCTACCTTAGCTACCGATTTCTGATCGAAGTCCATATTTATTAATGCGGTCATTCCATTTACTGTGTGGAACCGTATATACTGTGTTTTGTCAAAGTTCAATGAGAGCCCATTTGCAGAGAACCACTTAATGATATTCTGAAAAACATCGTTTACAATTTCACCAGTTAATTCTTGTCTGTCGGGTGTGATAGCTATACTTGTATCGTCGGCAAAAAGTATCAGCTTTGCATCTTCGTGAATATAGAATAGAAAGTCATTAATATGTATTAAGAACAGCAGAGGACCCAAGACCGAACCTTGAGGCACCGCATTCTCGATTGTTCCCCAGTTTGAGAAATCACTAGTCTTTTGCATATTATGTGAACAGTTTATTTCAACTTTCTGCACTCTTCTAGTTAGGTATGATTTAAACCATTTGAGCACTGTCCCATTCATACCACAAGTACCCGAGCTTATCTAGAAGTATTCCATGATTTACACAATCAAAAGCCTTTCATAGATCACTAAAAATCCCAACGGGTGACTTCTGGTTACTCAGAGCATTTAATATTTCATTAGTGAAAGTATATATAGCATTTTCCGTTGAAAAACCCTTCTGGAAACCAAACTGACATTTTGTTAAACCTTTATTTTTACAAAAGTGTGAAGCTACTCTACAAAAAATTACTTTTTCAAGAATTTTGGATAAGGTAGTCAGAAGAGAGATTGGGCGGTGGTTGTTGACATCAGACGTAGCCCCTTTTTTATGCAGTGGTTTAACAATGGCATACTTCAGTCTATCTGGTAAAATACCCTGCTTCAGAGAGCTGTTACATATGTGGCTAAGAATCCCACTTATTTCTTGGGAACAAGCTTGTATTATCCTGCTGGAAATGCCATCAATTCCATGAGAGTTTTTATTCTTGAGAGAGTTTATTACCTTCCTAATTTCAAGTTTATATGCCAACTAGCTCTGCAGATGACGAAGAAATTGAAGAAATGTATGATGAAATAAAAGAAATTATTCAGATTGTGAAGGGAGATGAAAATTTAATAGTCATGGGTGACTGGAATTCGAGTGTAGGAAAAGGGAGAGAAGGAAACATAGTAGGTGAATATGGATTGGGGGACAGAAATGAAAGAGGAAGCCGCCTGGTAGAATTTTGCACAGAGCACAACATAATCATAACTAACACTTGGTTTAAGAATCATGACAGAAGGTTGTATACATGGAAGAACCCTGGAGATACTAAAAGGTATCAGATAGATTATATAATGGTAAGACAGAGATTTAGGAACCAGGTTTTAAATTGTAAGACATTTCCAGGGGCAGATGTGGACTCTGACCACAATCTATTGGTTATGACCTGTAGATTAAAACTGAAGAAACTGCAAAAAGGTGGGAATTTAAGGAGATGGGACCTGGATAAACTAAAAGAACCAGAGGTTGTACAGAGATTCAGGGAGAGCATAAGGGAGCAATTGACAGGAATGGGGGAAACAAATACAGTAGAAGAAGAATGGGTAGCTTTGAGGGATGAAGTAGTGAAGGCAGCAGAGGATCAAGTAGGTAAAAGGACGAGGGCTAGTACAAATCCTTGGGTAACAGAAGAAATATTGAATTTAATTGATGAAAGGAGAAAATATAAAAATGCCGTAAGTGAAACAGGCAAAAAGGAATACAAACGTCTCAAAAATGAGATCGACAGGAAGTGCAAAATGGCTAAGCAGGGATGGCTAGAGGACAAATGTAAGGATGTAGAGGCCTATCTCACTAGGGGTAAGATAGATACCGCCTACAGGAAAATTAAAGAGACCTTTGGAGATAAGAGAGCGACTTGTATGAATATCAAGATCTCAGATGGAAACCCAGTTCTAAGCAAAGAAGGGAAAGCAGAAAAGTGGAAGGAGTATATAGAGGGTCTATACAAGGGCGATGTACTTGAGGACAATATTATGGAAATGGAAGAGGATGTAGGTGAAGATGAAATGGGAGATATGATACTGCGTGAAGAGTTTGACAGAGCACTGAAAGACCTGAGTCGAAACAAGGCCCCCGGAGTAGACAATATTCCATTGGAACTACTGACGGCCGTGGGAGAGCCAGTCCTGACAAAACTCTACCATCTGGTGAGCAAGATGTATGAAACAGGCGAAATACCCTCAGACTTCAAGAAGAATATAATAATTCCAATCCCAAAGAAAGCAGGTGTTGACAGATGTGAAAATTACCGAACTATCAGCTTAATAAGTCACAGCTGCAAAATACTAACACGAATTCTTTACAGACGAATGGAAAAACTAGTAGAAGCCAACCTCGGGGAAGATCAGTTTGGATTCCGTAGAAACACTGGAACACGTGAGGCAATACTGACCTTACGACTTATCTTAGAAGAAAGATTAAGGAAAGGCAAACCAACGTTTCTAGCATTTGTAGACTTAGAGAAAGCTTTTGACAATGTTGACTGGAATACTCTCTTTCAAATTCTAAAGGTGGCAGGGGTAAAATACAGGGAGCGAAAGGCTATTTACAATTTGTACAGAAGCCAGATGGCAGTTATAAGAGTCGAGGGACATGAAAGGGAAGCAGTGGTTGGGAAGGGAGTAAGACACGGTTGTAGCCTCTCCCCGATGTTGTTCAATCTGTATATTGAGCAAGCAGTAAAGGAAACAAAAGAAAAATTCGGAGTAGGTATTAAAATTCATGGAGAAGAAATAAAAACTTTGAGGTTCGCCGATGACATTGTAATTCTGTCAGAGACAGCAAAGGACTTGGAAGAGCAGTTGAATGGAATGGACAGTGTCTTGAAAGGAGGATATAAGATGAACATCAACAAAAGCAAAACAAGGATAATGGAATGTAGTCTAATTAAGTCGGGTGATGCTGAGGGAATTAGATTAGGAAATGAGGCACTTAAAGTAGTAAAGGAGTTTTGCTATTTGGGGAGCAAAATAACTGATGATGGTCGAAGTAGAGAGGATATAAAATGTAGGCTGGCAATGGCAAGGAAAGCGTTTCTGAAGAAGAGAAATTTGTTAACATCGAGTATTGATTTAAGTGTCAGGAAGTTATTTCTGAAAGTATTTGTATGGAGTGTAGCCATGTATGGAAGTGAAACATGGACGGTAAATAGTTTGGACAAGAAGAGAATAGAAGCTTTTGAAATGTGGTGCTACAGAAGAATGCTGAAGATTAGATGGGTAGATCACATAACTAATGAGGAAGTATTGAATAGAATTGGGGAGAAGAGAAGTTTGTGGCACAACTTGACCAGAAGAAGGGATCGGTTGGTAGGACATGTTCTGAGGCATCAAGGGATCACCAATTTAGTATTGGAGGGCAGCGCGGAGGGTAAAAATCGTAGGGGGAGACCAAGAGATGAATACACTAAGCAGATTCAGAAGGATGTAGGTTGCAGTAGGTACTGGGAGATGAAAAAGCTTGCACAGGATAGAGTAGCATGGAGAGCTGCATCAAACCAGTCTCAGGACTGAAGACCACAACAACAATTTCAGATGGAGAGGTGGGTGGAATTTCAATTAAATAGTGTGGGTAAGGCCTCTTCTATTAACTGCCTTGCCTCTTCTAATGAACATTTAGATTCTATTTTCTCTATAACATTTAAAAAATGATTATTCAAAATGTTTTCGACTTCCGGCTTGTTGTTTATCAAGTTTCCATTCGCTTTGATGATGATGCCATCATCCTGTACTCTTGGTTGTCCTGTCTCCCTTGTAATAATATTCCAAATTGTTTTGATTTTGTTATCAGAGGTATTAATCTCAGACATGATGCATATGCTTCTGGACTTTTTAATAACCTTTCATAATGTAGCACAGTAGTTTTTATAATATTTGGCTGTTTCTGGGTCATTAATCTTTCTTGTTGTTAGATACAGTTCCCTTTTGCGGTTACAAGATATTTTTATTCCTTTAGTAAGCCAAGGTTTTTTGCATCGTTTCTTATAATTAGATTTAACTACTTTCTTGGGGAAACAGTTTTCAAATTCTCTTACAAGTGTATCATGAAATAAGTTATATTTTAAATTGGCATCAGGTTCCTTGTACAACTCATCCCAGTCTAACTGCTGAAGATTTTCTCTGAAATTTCTAATTGTTGAGTCATTAATTGAACGCACAACTTTGGAGGGTAGTTTTGAATTACTGAATGGAGCTATGTCATATACTGTAACTAGGTGAGCATCATGATCAGAAAGCCCATTCTCTACAGGACAAGAATTTATGTTTTTAAACCGATCTTGGTCTATAAAAGTGTTATCTATCAATGTATTGCTGTCCTTTACTACCCGAGTAGGAAAATTAATGACAGATGTCAAATTGCAAGAACCGAGCAAGACTTCCAGGTCATTCTTCCTATTACACTCTTTCAGTGAATCAACATTGAAGTCCCCACAAATAATAATTTGCTTTCCCCTATCTGATAGATAGCACAACAAGGCATCCGAGTTTTCCAGGAATAAAAGAAAGTTTCCTGAAGGGGACCTATATACTGTTACAATTATAAAAGAGCCCTCCTTCAGTTTAAGTCGACAGGCACATGCTTCTATATGTTGCTCCAGACAAAACTTTTTTGTATCTAAGCTTTCTACACAGTGATAACTTTTGACATATGTGGCAACTTCTCCTCCCACCTTATTCTCTCTACTCATACGTGCAGCTAGTTTATAACCACTGATATTTACCTTTTCCATATCGGACACAATGTGATGCTCAGACAGGCACAGTATATCTATTACATTATCAGATTCAATGTCATCTAAACAAACCAGGAGCTCATCTACTTTATTCTTCAATCTCTGAATATTTTGGTGAAAAATGTTAACATTATTTTTTACTTTACTTTTGTGAAAATCTACTTTTTTCTTTAATCCACCAATATTTTGGTTAAATATGGTAACATTATTATTTACTTTCCTGTTGTGAGAATTTTGTGAGTTTTGGACCTCTTTAGCACCTGCCTGCCTGAACTTCTCGTTGGACACTGATATTAGTCTAAAAAAGAGGTACATCTATGAATACTAGTGTCCCCCCTTATGGATTTTGCTAACAACCCTGCCAATTTGCCCTTCCCTTTCCTATTGAGATGTAGGCCATGCCTTGTGAAATGCCCCTAGCAATAGCCTCGACAGGAACCAATCGAATGTCTGACAGAGTGGCCGCCCTACGCAACTGATCCTACTCCATATTTACCCTCCTGACAGAGCGGTTCAGCTGGAGCTGATCATGCCGCACGAAAGCAGGCACCAGCCCAACACTGGTATGGGTCGTTGCCGAGGCTATTTTCACCAGGTCACCCTCAATGCTGTAGCCCTGATCCCTATCAATACTATTTCCCACTCCACCCACTATCATCACATGATCCTGCTTTGTGAATCCCTTGCACAAGGAACGTATATCCCCTACCACCTGGCTAAGACTTGCACTTGGCTAGAAAAAGTTTGTGACCTGGTACCTGTCACCTAATTTTTCCTGCAAAATCTGGCCAACACCTCTTCCATGGCTGCTACCTAGCAACAGAACTTTCCTCTTATTTTCTACTGTTTTGAAACAGTTGGTTTCGTGGTGAGATTCTGTTGCATCTTAACTACATCTACTTCTACTGGAGCCTCTTTCTTACTTAACTGTGGTAGCAAGTAAATATATTGGTTGTGCCAATTGGGAAACTGTCAGACACTGTCCTCTTTCTGTGGCCCCTGTTCCCAGCTACCACTTCTACATCCACATCTACATCTACATCCATACTCCGCAAGCCACCTGACGGTGTGTGGCGGAGGGTACCCTGAGTACCTCTATCGGTTCTCTCTTCTATTCCAGTCTCGTATTGTTCGTGGAAAGAAGGATTGTCGGTATGCTTCTGTGTGGGCTCTAATCTCTCTGATTTTATCCTCATGGTCTCTTCGCGAGATATACGTAGGAGGGAGCAATATATTGCTTGACTCCTCGGTGAAGGTATGTTCTCGAAACTTTAACAAAAGCCCGTACCGAGCTACTGAGCGTCTCCTGCAGAGTCTTCCACTGGAGTTTATCTATCATCTCCGTAAGGCTTTCGCGATTACTAAATGATCCTGTAACGAAGCGCGCTGCTCTCCGTTGGATCTTCTCTATCTCTTCTATCAACCCTATCTGGTACGGATCCCACACTGCTAAGCAGTATTCAAGCAGTGGGCGAACAAGCGTACTGTAACCTAATTCCTTTGTTTTCGGATTGCATTTCCTTAGGATTCTTCCAATGAATCTCAGTCTGGCATCTGCTTTACCGACGATCAACTTTATATGATCATAACATTTTAAATCACTCCTAATGCGTACTCCCAGATAATTTATGGAATTAACTACTTCCAGTTGCTGACCTGCTATTTTGTAGCTAAATGATAAGGGATCTTTCTTTCCATGTATTCGCAGCCCATTACACTCATCTACATTGAGATTCAATTGCCATTCCCTGCACCATACGTCAATTCGCTGCAGATCCTCCTGCATTTCAGTACAATTTTCCATTGCTACAACCTCTCGATATACCACAGCGTCATCTGCAATAAGCCTCAGAGAACTTCCGATGTCATCCACAAGGTCATTTATGTATATTGTGAATAGCAACGGTCCTATGACACTCCCCTGCGGCACACCTGAAATCACTCTTACTTCGGAAGACTTCTCTCCATTTAGAATGATATGCTGCGTTCTGTTATCTAGGAAATATTCAATCCAATCACACAATTGGTCTGATAGTCCATATGCTCTTACTTTGTTCATTAAACGACTGTGGGGAACGGTATCGAACGCCTTGCGAAAGTCAAGAAACACGGCATCTACCTGGGAACCCGTGTCTATGGCCCTCTGAGTCTCGTGGACGAATAGCGCGAGCTGGGTTTCACACGACCGTCTGTTTCGAAACCCATGCTGATTCCTACAGAGTAGATTTCTAGTCTCCAGAAAAGTCATTATACACTTCCCACCGCTGTTTGGCCTCCTCCCCCCTTAACCTCTTCAGTTCATCCCTCGCTCTGTCCAAATCAGCCTGAAGGGCTCTAATTTTCTCCTCCTGTTCAGCTATAATCCTATCTCTTGAGCAAACCCTCCAAGAAATGGAAGAGTCTCGTTTGCTTCCCCAATTCCCACGCCACTACAATTTCCCCAATGAAACCACCTGTCACAACAGCTGTACAAAACCCCTGAACTAACTTTCCTGCTGCAGCTCACACATTTAGTATCCATGGTAGTTTGGAAATTAGTTAAGTGATTTACTAAGTGATAGCGATAATATATTAAATACAGATGCAAAAGGACACTAAATATGTTTTGGAAACTAATATGTAAGTAAACTATTACCAAATGCACTTAAATTTGTGGTATAAGGCTAAATATGCACGATCAAAAATTAGGCCTAAACAGCCGAATGTAATCAAAACGAACTTTTTGCGATAAGTGGAAGAATACGTAAATAAAAGAAAAACCTTTAATGACAAGCTTGAAGAGCACACTAATGAATGTATTTAATTAGTTAATCTATACCAAATGCACTTAAGATTGCGGTATAACGCTAAGTATACACATTCGGAAAGTAAGGCAAAGCCGCGAAATATAAAAAAAACGAACTTTTCGCGATTACTGGAACAGTACGCAAATAAGAGAAAAACTTTTAATGGTGAGCTTGAAGAGTACACTAAAGAACGTATTTAATTAGTTAAAAGTGTTCAACTACAATTAATTACAACCTAAATAACTTAACTTTCACGAGAGTAGCATACAAACAGCCGCTCATCTTCCCTGATTCCGGGATGCTCGATCCCAGGCATCGGGCTATAACAGTCTCCCCTTTGTCAAATAACTTATGACAATGAATTTCCCCAAGTGCTGTCCGTATTGTCGCTACGATCATTCCCCATTGGTCTCTGTCTCCCTTATATTCTTTCCGTAGCAGGCCAAGTGCCTTCATAGCCATCGGGGTGCCATTCTCACTATGGGCAGAGGCCATAATGTCTTGGTACTTTAGTGGACGTTTAATTAAAATGCTATGAGTATACACAACGGCACACAATTTCTTGTTTATTAAAACTCTTAATTATTCGCAAAATGAGATAATTAGCTCTACACATAAGTTTCAACAGTGATGGTGAGATACTAGCCTGCAATATGAACTAAGGTGCGAGGTTAACGAAAAAAGGACGTAGAATTAAAACTCAAGGGTAGGAGAGAAAATCGGCAACCCAGTGAAGTAATTTGAAGAGACAGACGAAATAATGACGAATTGGAGGGTATCAGAAAGTCGTGTGAATAACTCTGTCACTTCAGTCTCTAATTTGTGCATTAGAACAAATCTAGAAAAAAAATGCAAATACTTGTTTAAGAATTTCAATATCTACCGTATGTTTGTGCCTAGATAAACGTATTTTAGCGTCGTCTAAAAAAGGCCCTTGGGGTATTTCGCTGGACTCAATCACAGAGAGGTTACTAATTCAAACGAAACGAGTATGTTACGCTACAGTTCATCATAAAAAAAATTTCACTGTTTTCTTAGGAGAAACGGTTTAGATAAACCAAATGATTTCTCTTTGACATATGCGCGTGATTTGATTCGAGTACACTGCAACAGCTGATATTAAAATGTATCCGAAGAAGAGAATTCAAAAAGAAAGCCGCTAAAGAAAGAAAAACAGAACGATATATATTTTTTACAGTCGTCAACACAGACTAGGCCACTTGTGTACGTATGTGACAGGTTGTCACATTTCGTGTTGTTGGTAACACTGGGCTGACGGCGAGTTTGTAAATACTTAACTAGTTGGTCCGAAATAACGATAGATGAACCCCAAGTGCGAGAAACGAAAGTTGCATAATTAGCTTAAAACTGAATGTAATCGTATTATTATGTTTACAGAAATAAATCGTAACTTAACTATGGTAACGTTTCATCGGGTAATGCATAAAATTTTCGAGAGCAACGCCGGAAGCATAGAAAATACTGGGACCAACCTCAACTGGTTGTCCTTGAAACAGTAAGAAAAGCGAATTTTGCAAATGAAAATCACAATATTGTGTGTATACTTCTGTACCTATAAATTTTTATTATTTTGTAAGCCGGAAACCGGTAAACAAAGTAAATTAAGGTTTCACAACATATACAATACCTTACTCTTCATTTGTACTTATGAAATTGTTTTACCAAGAAGCGATGGAAGAATCTCTTAACATAAAGAGCAAGTTATTATGTAGTCACACACATGATTGAATCATATCAATGGAACAATAATATTTCGTTACGTGACATGCCAGTACAGCTTCATTTCCGATAATTTTACAACTGCACATCACAACTGGCCTCAATAATACGAAAATTCCAGCCTGTCTCCAAGTAGCGTTATTGGTTACATTGGGTACCGGGAGGTGACTGAGCATACGTGACATATTTTAGATGACGAGGTAAATAAAATCTCAGGTCACATAAAATACTGGCCCAAACAGCGTCGTTGAAACGTTGCTGATGCGACGATGTTTAAGTAATGACGTAACCTTCTTAGGTTCTTCAGCCTAGTAATGAGTCTCCCTGACACATTTACACCAGTCCCCTGTTCATCTTCAGAAAAGTACCACAATCATACAGGCAATAAAATAGCTCTACTTGTGACTGGACGGAACCTCAATTGGAGTTGGCCTGATGATGGTGGCGGAGACAGGGGGCGGGGAGGGGGGGGGGATGTTGCTGAGAGGGACGGGCTTTCACATGACATCCGTTCAAGTTCATCGTCGATCCCATTACTCAGGTTTCTTTTTGTTATTACAGAGGGCAGCTAGCACTCAGATCGAATACGCTGAGATACCGTGCCTGCGGCACTAAGCCCTCCAGGCACAGTGGTCATCGCAACTGCATGGATACCATAACACGCACGCCTCCTGCCACACTAAAATTCTCAAGTTATCCACACATTAATGACGTGGTGCCCCTGCCCATTAATCTCATTACTAGGGACGTATCGACTATTTCTGTACGAGTTCGACCGTGGTGTGCATCAGCACTGAACGAATCTTTGATGAATCCAGGTTTAATTATATGTGGTGTCTGTTCTTTCCAACAGGTCCGAAAGAACAGACACCATTCTGAACCCACAGTCATTAGGAATCAAGATACAACGGAATAATGACATTTAGCTACTATTCGGCACCTATTTAGTGAGCAGGAGACCCAGGTTTGAACCCAAGTCTGGCACAAAGTTCCAACTTTCCCCATTGATGTAAATCATTGCCCACTACCAGGTAAATGTCATGAATTCCTTAGCGCTTTGATTCATTTTCTGGAGATTTATTTCTTTTAATGTATCCAACACACCATATACATCATTTCGGGGGTACTGTCACAGCCTGTACCCTAAACTGCTCATAATTCGTTTACTCGTGCTCTAAACGTGACTTGTTATTAAGGAACTTTTCTAATAGCAATGACGTAAATAACATCCAATTTCTACAGTTGTACTGTCGTTCCTCAAGGCGTTCGTACTTAATACACAGTGTTTGTCACTGTTTTATCAATTAACAGTCTTTACAGGCTATTATCACTCAGTTTTGGATGACAAATGGCAGTCACGACTAATTTATTGCGTGCACAACTACATCAATTTGAGTTGTGGTTTGTTTACTCCATAAATCTTTTTGTCGATGCAGCTTTAAGTCCACAGCTCGCGCATATAGAACACCACAGGCTAGATTACGTAGCGCAGTATCAAATTATAGCATCGGCCGTCTGTGAGTACACTGTGAATTCGCGGGTGGAGAAAAAAAGAAAAAGAATGGGCGGGAAACATTGAGATTAAAATCGCAGGCGGATTTAACTACAGTGTAAGGACTACAATTCAAGAATATAGAAGTATCATACGCAGCAAACCGGAACAGCGCTCGGCCTGATAGTCATAATTTATTGCACGCAAATTATCGCCGAAGGTTAGGCGGCGTTGAGGCAGCCCCGCACGCGATACCGGCTCCCTTATTTGCGTGCCCGCCGCTGCGCAGGACAAACTTCCGTTTGCGTGGCAGCACAGACTCCCCTTCTTCACTCCAGGGCTACGTATCGTCTGATAGGTACTAGTGTATGTCACTCTGTGCAATGTTACTCAAGTCAAAAATTAAAGTAATTACCAATCCTTTCCTGAACAAGGTCCTGGGAGACATAGCTGGTCATTACATTCCACAGACCTGTTATAAAGTAGTTGATATGAAGCTGAACCGCGCTGCTTACTGCTTTTGAACGACCTCGCTTAAACTGCACACTGGGGAGGGAGTCAACATTAAAAATCTCTTTCCTGTCTTAACATTGGTAACAATTTCTTCCACCAGCTGGATTCGAGCCGGGTACCTTCAGTTCGTCTTGCGGCGTGGTGGATTATAAGTCCGCTCTTCGTACTGTGCACTACAAAAGTTCCACCTACGGTGTCTGGTCACCAGCCCGATTCTCTGCATATGTAGATACTGTTCAGACGATGTTACAAGCAGCGTTGAGGAAAAACATCGTCAATACTTACGTTTGCAAAGTTCGCATAATTTCTGGTAGCAAACTATCCTGTAATTTCTTATAACGATTTTCGGGTGGAGGGCGATTGCTTCATTCTTTTGGAAAAATTTCAAAATTCCGCAACAAGTTCTTTATTCCTTTGGTTCAAAATTAAAGAATTAGTCATCAGCCCGTATTTATTTAAACGACTAATATCAATGTCCTCAGCTCATAGTTCATACAACCTAATACACACGCAAAACAGCCAGATATGTACTTAATTCCGACACGAATTATTACAGTCAATGCTCTGCTGCAATATATGAGTTTCACATTCTGTCTTTTTCAGTGCATTTCTAATAAAGAAACTGCTCGCCAACTATTCCATAGATGAACATGAAACATACCACGCGGAATTCTACAAAGGCCGAAAGTTCCCACGCGTTTATCTTTCCAACTAGACACTTCAGAAGGCTCAGATTTCCACAATCTTTCCGTAAATGCAACTGCTTTCACGTCAATACCATCCGGACGCGAAATACCAATAGCATCTTTATTTTACTCATAACGTAGACGGACACGTCCAACATGACCTTTACGTCCGATAGCTAGCCAACGACTGACTTGACTTCCTCTCCGTTCCTACCAGGGCCTATAACTACTTGATAGAGAGAGGGAAATGCTTAACTCTGATTGGTTGTCCAAAATGACCAGCCAATCAAAGCAATCCTTCGAGTTCTTTTTCGCGCTAAAACTGTCTTACACCAACCAACATTCACATATGCGTTTACATCACTTCATCATGCAAATATTAATAAAATGTTTAACAAAACGAAACGAAAAGAAAAGTAATCTTGAAATAACTTTAGAATACTATTACTCTGCAAACGGCTATTCTGGCTGCCTCCTTACAAAAGCAAGTACACTTAGACATACGTCATCAGCAATGTGTGTAAAACACAACTTTCGCACGACACATTTACGTAATGATGTATATAATACAATACTGAAATTTTTCTTATGTCCCACATACACACCCTCACTCATTCTCATTCATTCCACAACAACAAAACAAATAGTTATTAAATAAATATTAATCCTTTTTGAATTCTATGTTACGAAAATGAAAAATAGTGAACGTTTTTAATTATAAAAAATCTAAATAAATTTTTCCATTTAGTGAACTTCAGTAATAATTCCAAATGATACTAAAAGACAAACTGTTATGAATCCTAACTGACTTTAATCCTATAAGTGTCGGTTTTTGGTGTTTTAGGTAATTGTCTCCAAATCCGATAGTATCTAAGCTACGTAGCTGAGATTTTAACACAACCTTCCTTTTAATACCAAATGGCTGTATATTGACTTTTAACAAAAGTGAATAATATTTGATACTGTTTATTTAGATTCTTAGCGGCTTGAATATTCTGTCGCTCGAACTAACCCAGGTTGCGCTTCCCATGGCTGGGCTAGCGACAGGTGCGAGTGAGTCATGCCAAGACACCAGCAACTCTATATTGCTGCCGCCAATAGCTCCAAAACTACGAGCCCGTACTTCAAGGTAGCTTACTGCAATAAAATGCTATGGCGTATTTACTCGCGACGTTACAGTCTGTTACCATAAAAGCCTGTGTTATCGACCTCAGTTGTGGATGTTGGCGTAAGGTAAATGCGGTTCTGGAACCTTCTCTTATTTTAACTGATTTGAAACACTTGCGAAATTCAGTAAGGTGGTGTCTGTATTTCACCACGTATGTCTAGTTTGTTACAACGTTCCTTGAGACATGCATCTATGTCCAAAGGAACAGACACTGCTGACGATTTACAGCCATTTTACATTATGAAATGTTATTGAAAAATGCGAATACGCCTGTACAACACCTATTCGGTTTACTAGTAACGCATGAAGACTGCCAGTCTCGCTAGCGGGATGAAAGCAGAGCTCACCATCTGCAGCATTGTCGACAGGACTGACTGCGGACCTTTGGTACAGAGCCGAGTGGAAGGTCTGAATCAGAGGCTGAGACGGTTCTGCGACCGTGTGGGCTGCAGATCCCTCGACTAGCGCCATAGGGTGGTGGGGTTTCGGGTTCCGCTGGATAGGTCAGGAGTCCACTACACCCAGCAGTCGGCTACACGGGTAGCAGGGGCTGTGTGGATTGGACTGGGCGGTTTTTTAGGTTAGATGGCCTCGGGCAAGTACAGAAAGGGCAAAAGCCTCAAAGGGTGCGGGCAAAGTCAGGACATGTGGGGACCAAGCAGCAATCGGTATTGTAATTGTAAACCGTCGAAGCTGCGTTGTTAAAGTATCGGAACTTCAAGCGTTAATAGAAAGCACCGAAGCTGAAATCGTTATAGGTACGGAAATCTAGCTGAATCCAGAGATGAATTCTGCCGAAATTTTTACAAAGGCCCAGACGGTGTTTAGAAAGGATAGATTGCATGCAACCGGTGGTGGCGTGTTTGTCGCTGTTAGCAGTAAATTGTCCTGTAGTGAACTACAAGTGGATACTTCCTGTGAATTATTATGGGTGGAGGTTATACTCAACAACCGAGCTAGGTTAATAATTGGCTCCTTTTGCCGACCTCCCGACTCAGCAGCATTAGTGGGAGAACAACTAAGAGAAAATCTGAAATACATTTCACATAAATTTTCTCAGATATGGATTTAACAGATATAGACTGGGACACTCAGATGTTTAGGACGGATGGTAGGGACAGAGCATCGAATGACATTATACTGAGTGCACTATCCGAAAATTACCTCGAGCAATTAAACAGAGAACCGACTAGTGGAGATAACATCTTGGACCTACTGATAACAAACAGACCCGAACTTTTCGACTCTGTATGCGCAGAACAGGGAATCAGTGACCATAAGGCCGTTGCAGCATCCCTGAATATGGAAGTTAATAGGAATATAAAAAAAGGGAGGAAGGTTTATCTGTTTAGCAAGAGTAATAGAAGGCAGATTTCAGACTACCTAACAGATCAAAAGGAAAATTTCTGTTCCGACACTGACAATGTTGAGCGTTTCTGGAAAAAGTTCAAGGCAATCGTAAAATGCGTTTTAGACAGGTACGTGCCGAGTATAACTGTGAGGGACGGGAAAAACCCACCATGGTTCAACATCAAAGTTAGGAAACTACTGCAAAACTAAAGAGAGCTTCACTGCAAGTTAAAACGCAGCCAAAACCTCGCAGACAAACAGAAGCTAAACGATGTCAGAGTTAGCGTAAGGAGGGCTATACGTGAAGCGTTCAGTGAATTCGAAAGTAAAATTCTATATACCGACTTGACAGAAAATCCTAGAAAGTTCTGGTCTTACGTTAAATCAGTAAGTGGATCGAAACAGAATATCCAGACACTCTGGGATGATGGCATTGAAACAGAGGATGACACGCGTATAGCTGAAATACTAAACACCTTTTTCCAAAGCAGTTTCACAGAGGAAGACCGCACTACAGTTCCTTTTCTAAATCCTCGCACGAACGAAAAAATGGCTGACATCGAAATAAGTGTCCAAGGAATAGAGAAGCATCTGACATCACTCAACAGAGGAAAGTCCACTGGACCTGACGGGATACCAATTCGATTCTACACAGAGTACGCGAAAGAACTTGGCCCCCTTCTAACAGCCGTGTACCGCAAAGTCTCTAGAGGAACGGAAGGTTCCAAATGATTGAAAAAAAAGTGGCACGTAAAGTGCCCTCCGCCCCACACCGTTGGGTGGCTTGCGGAGTGTAAATGTAGAAATGTAGATTTAGATGAAAATTTGTGCCGAACTGTGACGCAGACACGGATATCATGCTTTACGCGAGTTGTCGCCTTAACCGCTTTGGTCATCCATGCACCACATCCGGCCAGCCGCAAACTTCCCTGTGTCCCATAGTGCTAGAATACAAATCGTATGATTCCCACAAGGTGAAAGATATTGTTGGACATGCAAGCATGTTCGAAGAAATATTGCATCGAATTATTCAGGCACCGTAAAATACAGACGCTGCCCTACTGTATTTAAAGCCAAAGCAGGCCCATCTGACGAGCAAAACAGCGTCTCTCCGTGTGCTCGAATCATACGAGTTGCATACAAGCACTATAGGACTTGGACTCTAGAATACAGGGAACTGTGGGTCTGGAAATTAGGCGTGCACGGATACTCAAAGCGGTTATGACGTCCGCTTGCGTAAAACGGGAAATCCGCTTTCGAGTACCGGTTCAGCACAAATTTTCATATAAATCGATAGCTGTTTTACAGTCGTACACTCCTGGAAATTGAAATAAGAACACCGTGAATTCATTGTCCCAGGAAGGGGAAACTTTATTGACACATTCCTGGGGTTAGATACATCACATAATCACACTGACAGAACCACAGGCACATAGACACAGGCAACAGAGCATGCACAATGTCGGCACTAGTACAGTGTATATCCACCTTTCGCAGCAATGCAGGCTGCTATTCTCCCATGGAGACGATCGTAGAGATGCTGGATGTAGTCCTGTGGAACGGCTTGCCATGCCATTTCCACCTGGCGCCTCAGTTGGACCAGCGTTCGTGCTGGACGTGCAGACCGCGTGAGACGACGCTTCATCCAGTCCCAAACATGCTCAATGGGGGACAGATCCGGAGATCTTGCTGGCCAGGGTAGTTGACTTACACCTTCTAGAGCACGTTGGGTGGCACGGGATACATGCGGACGTGCATTGTCCTGTTGGAACAGCAAGTTCCCTTGCCGGTCTAGGAATGGTAGAACGATGGGTTCGATGACGGTTTGGATGTACCGTGCACTATTCAGTGTCCCCTCGACGATCACCAGTGGTGTACGGCCAGTGTAGGAGATCGCTCCCCACACCATGATGCCGGGTGTTGGCCCTGTGTGTCTCGGTCGTATGCAGTCCTGATTGTGGCGCTCACCTGCACGGCGCCAAACACGCATACGACCATCATTGGCACCAAGGCAGAAGCGACTCTCATCGCTAAAGACGACACGTCTCCATTCGTCCCTCCATTCCGCCTGTCGCGACACCACTGGAGGCGGGCTGCACGATGTTGGGGCGTGAGCGGAAGACGGCCTAACGGTGTGCGGGACCGTAGCCCAGCTTCATGGAGACGGTTGCGAATGGTCCTCGCCGATACCCCAGGAGCAACAGTGTCCCTAATTTGCTGGGAAGTGGCGGTGCGGTCCCCTACGGCACTGCGTAGGATCCTACGGTCTTGGCGTGCATCCGTGCGTCGCTGCGGTCCGGTCCCAGGTCGACGGGCACGTGCACCTTCCGCCGACCACTGGCGACAACATCGATGTACTGTGGAGACCTCACGCCCCACGTGTTGAGCAATTCGACGGTATGTCCACCCGGCCTCCCGCATGCCCACTATACGCCCTCGCTCAAAGTCCGTCAACTGCACATACGGTTCACGTCCACGCTGTCGCGGCATGCTACCAGTGTTAAAGACTGCGATGGAGCTCCGTATGCCACGGCAAACTGGCTGACACTGACGGCGGCGGTGCACAAATGCTGCGCAGCTAGCGCCATTCGACGGCCAACACCGCGGTTCCTGGTGTGTCCGCTGTGCCGTGCGTGTGATCATTGCTTGTACAGCCTTCTCGCAGTGTCCGGAGCAAGTATGGTGGGTCTGACACACCGGTGTCAATGTGTTCTTTTTTCCATTTCCAGGAGTGTATTTGCAATATGCGAATACATTTCATACCTATGAAATTTCACGTAGTAATTATGACTACAAATTGAAAACAAAAATGTAGAACGACTTGAAATCCGCATTAAGTGATTGAAACACCACGTTCTAGCATACTCCTTTATTTTCTGAGGGACGTAGAAAGGAGGGAAAAGTCCGAGAATGAAAGGAATTGACGATGACGCTGATGTAAAAGGAAAGAAATTGAGAAGATAAGACGTGCTGCGTAAGATGTATAGAGGGGAAAAAGTTGCAATGCAAGGAAAGAGAGAGAGGTAGGGAGAAACTGGGTCAAAATAAAACAAAGATATGATGCTGGTATTAATAGGGTTCCGTTGTGACCATTAAATTGGACAAGTAGCTACTCGTGATCACTAACTAGGAAATATACCGTGAGAGCTCTCCACGCTCCACTATTTCTCGTTACTATAGGCAGACCTCTCAAAAGTTAGCAGCTATCCTTGAAAGCTTACTATCCTACAAGAAATTAATCTTTGTACTGCGAATGATCAAATTACAGTGCCCGAAAAAGAAAGTGAAGAAAACGAAACTTCACAGGTTGAATGAATATGTGACGTCATATCAGCGACAACACTATCGAGCAAAATTTACAGTCTCAGCCCGCTTACCAATATGAAGTTTACGGTGTTGGAATGCGATGAATTTTGCAATGCAGAACGCTGCATCAATGAACAGATGACCACCCAGTATTATTCATGCTGTACTCACCCAGACATTTGCTGCGCTGGTCTGACACTATCTATCACATCACTATATGACAGCGCTGCACTCTTGCTCAGATCAGGTGGTTGGTCCTTTTATTTATAGCACTCCACCGTTACAAACATGTTCAGCCTATGGATGGTGTTATCCCTTCTGTTAGGAAGACTCAGCAAATGGTTGCCTTATATTCAAACTGTGTATAAAAAAATTGTGAACTACCTTCATATTTATAGTGTGCATACAGACGATTTACAACACTTCATCAACATGATGCCAAAACAGAAATCTAAAGGAATACCCATCCTCTGAGGAAAATACATGCTGAAATCTACGCATACAAGAAAGCTGTATTTGCCAAATTCATTACAGGTGCGAAGATGAAGAAAGGACCAGTTGGTTTTGTTGATGTTGTGCATCATGTATATAACAACGGAATACAAACCTTACGCATATTAAAGAAAACCGTGTTATACTTGTTTTGTCTATACCTCTGATAATAATGTTACTGTCCTCAAAATCTGTAATGCACAGTCTAGAACACTGCTGCAGCAGCCAACTATCTCTATCACATCGTCACCACAGTCAACCTCTTCAGGGATTGCCAAACTAAAACACTCTTCAGGTGTGTGTACACACACACACACACACACACACACACACACACACACACACACACATACGCACTGATAAGCCAAAACATTATGACCGCTGCCACCGTGATGTTGGATGCCGCCAGGTGGCATTGCGAGAACGTGACCTTGTAACAAAAGTATGTAAGTAGGGCAGACACGAATGGGGGAGCATCCTAGCAAAGATATTGGCTGCAGATGGTGAAATCCAATGAAAGAAGAGACTTTGAGAAAGGGCAGATTATTACTATGCACAGCCTTAAATGAATATCTCAGAAATGGAGAAGCTGGTCAATGTTCATGTGCTACTGTCGTGAGCATCTATGGAAAACGTTAGAAGGACAGAAAAACTACCACTAGGCGCTAAATGGTTGGACGTCCACGACTCTTCACAGATCGTGGGGTTTTGAGGTTTGTCTGCTCTGTAAAGTAGAACAGATGATGACCTGTGGCATCTTTGCCAAAAGAGCGTAATGATGGTGAATGATCAAGTGTTTCTGAGCACACCGTTTATAATACCATGTTGAACATGGAGTTCCGCATCCGACCAGCACTATGTGTTCACATGTTGTCCCTACCGACATCGTCAATAACGACTGCAGTGGGCACGAGACCATCGGGATTCGACCGTCGATGAATGGAAACGTGTCGGCTCTTCGGGTGCATCACATTTTTGCTACCCTAGGTCGATGGTCGTCTCCACAAACGATGTCATCGAAATGAATGGCGACTCGAAACGTGCAGTACGCCATGGATGCAGGCTGGTGGGAGCAGTATTATGCTATGGGGGACATTCTCCTGCGTTTGCATGGGACTTATAGTAGTAATCGAAGACACACTTACAGCTACGAACTACCTGCGTCCCTTCATGCTTGATGTTTTCCCTGAAGACGATGTCATGCTTCGCCCGATTAATTGTCCTTGTCTCGGAATCAGAACAGCACTATAGTGAACTTACGTTGATTTCTCGGTGATTAAAGTCACCTGATGTAAATCTTATGGAATCCATCTGGATCGCTATTGGGTGTCATAACCGCTCACGCAAATCAGCAGCCCGTTATTTAGGTGATTCACGTGAATTGTGCGTAGACATCTAATACCACGTACCTCCAAAAACATACCAAAAAACTGTTGGATCGCTTATACTTAGAATCTGTGATGTATTTCGTTCCTAAGCAGGACAAACAAGCTATTAGGCAGATGGTTATAATGTTCTGGCTTGTCAGTGTACAAGTACCAACAGGAGACAGTAAGAATGGAAAATCAAGGGAGAAATACTCGGAAGAAAACTGACATAACCGAAGTATGCAATGTTTATCCACTACCGTTCAACTTGCATACCGCGGAACAAGCCAAGGAAATGAAAGAAATGTTCATAAGTGGATTTAAAATTGAAGGCGAAGGGATATAAGTACTAAGATTCACTAATGTCATTGTTATCCTCTCTGAAAGTGGGGAAGAATTACAAGATCAGCTGAATGCAACGGACAGTCTACTGAGAATAGAATATGAAATGAGATTAAACAAGAACGAGGGTTATTCTGTGATCATTTTACACTTTCAGATGTGATGGAGAAGGGTAAACTTGAGGCAAGGAACCCCGGTCCGAAAACGACCGAGTCGGAAGTTACAAGTGAAAAGCGTTCTGATGCCTCTGACAGCGGAATTCGTGCAACGGTACTGGTCTTGCTAAGGCTATACGGCAGGCAACTTTTGGAGGTTATAGTATGAATCAAAACAAGAAAAAATGTCTAGTAAACATGAACTCTAAAATATATACCTTAAGAGGTATAAGCACTTGTTCATATTCGCTGCGGTGAAAGTCTCTCTTCTAATGGACAAGTAGACATCTAATGCCTTATATCTCCACAAACCTACCAAAATGCTGTCTGGTCCCTGATACGCAGAATCAGTTATGTATTTTGTTCCAAAGACTCACAAACAATCTACTAAGCAGATGGTCATAATGTTTCGGGCTCATCAGTGTATATGTACCTTGTGGCTTACTTGATGACGTATGTTTTGAGCAAAAGTCCATTGCATGACAATAGTCCATATAGTCGATATCATGGCAAGGTGTAAGCGGCTGTGTCAAGACAAATGTTTTCATGACACTTCTAATACACCCGGATGGAGTCCTATTTGAGGATGTACGTGTATCTTCAAAATCATTGTTTCAGCACAAGTAATAGCTTCTACAAAAGAGATTAGAAGGTTTTTATAGTGTAACATAAACGACCTTCAATCAAGTTGTGAAATCCTTTCACCAGAAAAAGTAAAGCCAAACACTGTGTCCACATCTGATGATGTTGCTGTGGAAAACCAGGATTAAATTCTATGATAGTTCTGTTTTAATCGTCATATGGGTTTTAACGAATTTTATTTGAGTCAAATATATTCCAGAATCTCAAAACATTTGGTTAGGGATAATTCAGATCTCATTACAGTCTTCAAACAGGGTACTTTGAATTTAAAGCAATTTGCCAAGCACATGTACTAACAGATCAGTCATTCAATGAATTTGTAACGGTATGTGGAGATTGCTGGAATCACACACCGTATGGGTTTCTTGTTATTGAAAAATAAGAAAACTGGATGATGGCAGTTATAGGAGTAACTTCCATGAGTTTCTATATACATATATATGCTACTGAAGAAGATGGGTACATTAGCATGTGTCACAACAAGGATACGTTTATGTGCGTGCTGAGCACTCCACCTGCGAGGATGGATATACATAGACATCGAATTCATCTGTACGGTATACATAGACATAGAATTTGTTTACAGATAGTTGGAAAATTTCATCCTCTTGAACGTAAAGTTAAGAACCTAGAGACGTATACCCATACCCTACTGAGACCAATCAACAAGTTAGATGCTAGGGTTATTCTACTTGAAAACAAAGTAAACGACTTATGTAGAAAGTTTGATGGAAATGAAAAGAAAGTACATGACATAACTGTAAAGGTTGATAGAATTAGTCGAAATGTGTTTAAGGCGCAGCCTGTGAAGCAGCCCGCTTAGTACATAACAAGACGATGAAGGACATCGCTACACAGAAGGCAGTTCAAGAGAAGTTATGGCTACTAAGGTTAGGACATTTGGTTCGAGAACAGACACTGATACAAACCTTTAAACCAGTTACTCACTCTTTCGATGAACTCTCAATGAAAATCACACAATGACGATGAAGTTGCTGAGTTTGTTAACCGCCACAGTGATAATAGGATAGACAAAGTATTCAGTGTCGCTGGTGAAAAATCATACATGTTAGGCATGCAGCCTATAAGTTTAAAATAAGACAACAGTACATATAGGAGATAGGAAATTTCTAAGAACAGCTGGTCTAATGAACCTCATTTTCCTAAATCTCGCAAAATTTGCGAATTATTCTTACAAAGATCTGGAGATGTATGGTGAAATACTGTGGTGTACATGGGAAAGCAGGAAACCAACGCACCGTGAAATACAAACCCTTACAAGACCTGTATTAGATAGTCAAAGTGCTGTTGATAGTATTGGCATCCAGCATAAAAGAGTCAACAATCGACCCCTGTAGTAAATAGTTCAAATGGCTCTGAGCACTATGGGACTTAACTGCTGAGGTCATCAGTCCCCTAGAACTTAGAACTACTCAAACCTAACTAACCTAAGGGCATCACACACATCTATGCCCGAGGCAGGTTCAAAATGGCTCTGAGCACTGTGCGACTTAACTTCTGAGGTTATCAGTCGCCTAGAACTTAGAACTAATTAAACCTAACTAACCTGAGGACATCAGACACATCCATGCCCGAGGCCGTAGCGGTCGCGCGGTTCCAGACTGTAGCGCCTAGAACCGCACGGCCGCTCCGGCCGGCCCCGAGGCAGGATTCGAACCTGCGACCGTAGCGGTCGCGCGGTTCCAGACTGTAGCGCCTATAGCCGCTCGGCCACTCCGGCCGGCCTCCTGCAGCATATATACTACAGTGATCCCAGTGAGCTAACAGATCGACTATGACTGCTTATGGCATCAGCTCCTGCTGGCAATACTGCTTATTCCAATGAGTTGTTTCAGTAAGTCTTGAGCTTGGACAGAGAGGTGTAATCGAATAAGAATGGAGACAGTGGCTTGATCGCTGCTCAAACCAACACACTAAATCACATCCTCGTAAGCATGTCATGATTTAAGGTTCGGATGACTTATAGCAGGCTGAGCTTGTAAGTATGAGGGAATATTCACAAGTGAATAATGGATTAAAATATATTTCAATGGTTATTCATACATACTCTAAAATCGCCTGGCACGTACCTGTTAAAACAAAAACAGGAAGGGATGTCACATGGTCGTTTGAGCGTTTGCTGCAGACAGGGTCGAATTGATGTGTGAAAATCCTTCAAATAGATCATGGTTGAGAGTTTTACAATAGGTATTTCAAGACCGTGATGCAGCGGTATGGAATAGATCACTACTCAACACTGATCTACCTGCAGGCGAGTATCGTGGAACGTCTGAACAGGAAATTGAAATGTTAAATGTGGCTGTATTTTAATCTCCACAGTTCATACAAATGGGCAGATATCCTCCCAGAAATAGTTGCACAGTGTAATCGAACCAAACATATCACAACAAAAATGAGGTCAATCGATGTTTGTGATAATGGACTCATGAATATGGTGGAATATTGTATCAAAATTCTGGATCTATGTAGATAGAAATTTAATGTAGGTGATTTGGTGCGTATCTTAAAACACAGCCGGCCGTGGTGGCCGTGCGGTTCTAGGCGCTCCAGTCCGGAGCCGCGCTGCTGCTACGGTCGCAGGTTCGAATCCTGCCTCGGGCATGGGTGTGTGCGATGTCCTTAGGTTAGTTCGGTTTAAGTAGTTCTACGTTCTAGGGGACTGATGACCGCAGCAGTTGAGTCCCATAGCGCTCAGAGCCAACTTAAAACACAAGACAGCATAAGAGAAGTCATGCCTCTCAAACTGGTAGATATTCACAGTGGCCAAAGTGCAGAGAACAAATACCAGAACTTACATCTCAAAGGATAGCAGTGGAACTGAAATTTCAGGATGCTTTTACACAAAGAAATTGCAGATGAGCTCAGAACCTCGTGTGTTTGTCATAGAGCATGTCTTAAGTCATCAAGGGACTCGAGCACTAGTTAAACGCCTTGGTTTTCCTGCAGCTGGATTGACGCTGACGATTTGTTATATAATTCTCGACAAGGTATTAGCTGAATTGCACATTCCGGTGTATAACTACTGTGGACCAGGTACAAAGCTTCAAAAACGTTTGGCTCATGGTGATAAGTGGATTAACCTGCTTGACGAGGCGTGTTTATAACACAAAACTGCATACGCAGTACTTAAAGACGTTCCAGGACGTCATACTGCAGATCGAATTTTAGCTGCTAAATCAAAGGCAATGTATGTGCGAAATTATATTGGTATAGGGCAGAGCATTGCAGCACTTGCAATTGATAAAAGCATGTGTGGTACATTTAAGTTGGGCTGGGGTATGAATTTCAAGCAAATTATGAACGACCCACATAGTGCACTGAAGAAGAAGATAACGATGCAGAAGCAGCCAGAACATTGAGAAGTGTTTTCCTTTTTAACATGAGATATTTAAGTCTTTATTCTGTAATTTTTCTGCCTTATTAAGGAGTGACAGCGTTTAATTACTACCAAGCACAAACGACCTCTATATAATATAAGTCGTCAACGATTTCTCGTGTAAGCTTTTCGACCAGACATACGTCGACAGTGAAATCATTAGCAGACATTTGCTTTCTACAATGTCTCAGAAGGACTGCTAGTAATAACATAACGCGCCTCTGTAGCCGATATCACCAGTGGACGATTGTGCAGTTTCGATAGATTCGGCAATAACCTGTTGTTTTTCTGAGGTTGAGAAAAGTTTCATCTTAGATATTTTCCCGGAAACGGAAAGAGTGGTGATGGCACAAAATTTTTGGTCGCTAGATCTTTCGTCAATGCCTTGGGTTAAGCTTCAAAACTCTGCGCAGTGTCACACAAGGCGTGGTGATATAGTATAGTTGATGTTGATCGGTTCACCGGATGCAGACATAAAGTTAGGCGGCTCCGCTGCAAATGTTCTGAAGGAGTAGACTATGTGCTGTCACCAGGCTATACACCGTCTGTTCCCTGACAGTCATCAACAAAACAAAGATAACACTACAGAATATACACTCTAACCAAAATTAACTGCACAAAACTGTTACCGTTAAAGACAAATGCCACGCAGATCGCTAAAGTGGAATCATCTAGGAAGGGTTGCACCAGTTTGTGTGTTAAGCATACAACTGTCTCCTAATATGTGATTTTCACTGTCACTTCTATTTATCAACAGAATTCATTTCACAGCGTAAAGACTGAGGACAAAAAGTGCAACAGACAGTGGATCATGGCACAAAACATTACAGCGAACACCTTTCTTTAATATTACACGGCCAGAGAAAATACAACACACTCAGGGGAAAGGTCATGTTATTGATAAGTGAAGTGACAGGTAGTTCATCATTGTAGGCATATATGGTAACAAATTTAGACCAAATGAAAAATTTATGTCACAATAAAACGATGATCACACAGTCTCATCAAAATATAGTGCAACCCATTGTGGCGGAAACGCAGACGCGTATTCTCGCATACAAACAAACCTAAAGATGCCGAATGATATCCTGCGATGCATTGTTCCAAGCACCTTACGCCATTTCTTGCAATACGGTAATTTTTCTCGCAGAATCTGGAGAACGAGGAAGTTCTCATTTCATCGTGTCCCATACGTGTTCAATTGGCAAGAAATCTGGTGACCTTGCTGTCCAGAGCAGTTGTTGTATACTATGAAAAACACATTGCGTCGTGGTAACTGTATGTGGACGTGCTGTGTCCTACTGAAAAAGCACATCACCTTCCTGTCCAAGCATGGCAGTGACACGGTGATAACAGCTTGCGCAATCTAACGCGCACAGTTAACTTTATCCTGCAGAAACACCAAATGCCACCGTGACTTGTATCTGGTGCCCTCCCCCGAACACACCATGAAGCTTGAGCTGAGATGAGACGCGTGTGTCGTGAGTGCATGCACTATGCTCTCTGGAACAACTAGCTCACATATTATACGCACTACACGGTTATGCCCATCACTCGAGTACACGGTTGCGCCCATCACTCGCATACAAACAAAACCTCTTCTCATCACGAAGACAACACAGCGCCATCTGCCGCCCCCCCCCCCCCCCCGCCCCCCCCTCCCCACCCACCAGTGAACACACTTACACGAGACCGTTGTAGTAATGCTTCGTGTTGTAGTGTCAGTGGTAGCCTGGACAGAGGTATACATGATCTTGATCCTACTACAAGCAGACGGTCCTCAATGACCCCTGATGGCTTAGCAGGTGTAGCATGGCCTGGATTTCGTCCCTGGATGATGTTCGATCGGCCACCGCCGATATTAACGTGCGTCTGTATGACCGCAGATTCCAAAACCTGATCTACAGATGTGGGAATGTTCCACAGACCATTGCTGAAAGCAGCGACACAACACGATACACTGCGACCACCATTTGCAGCAGTCCATGGATACGCCCATCGAGCTTCCCGCAAGCCGACAATACAAACCCATGCAAATAGCTGAAGCTGTTCAACAGGAATACGTACTCGTCGGTGGGAGATGACTGTACCCTAGAATGAATGTTGCAAACACTGTTCATCTCGAAACTCAACAAATTTACTGCCTACAAAGTCAAAAACCGAAGGTGCACAGTCCGCAGCTCGTGGTCGTGCGGTAGCGTTCTCGCTTCCCGCGTACGGTTCCCGGGTTCAATTCCCGGCGGGATCAGGGATTTTCTCTGCCTCTTGATGACTGGGTGTTGTGTGATGTACTTAGGTTAGTTAGGTTTAAGTAGTTCTAAGTTCTAGGGGACTGATGACCATTGATGTTACGTCCCATAGTGCTCAGAGCCACTCGAACCATTTGAAGGTGCACAGGCAGGCCTCCTGAGCGCCATATGATTGACGATGACCGTGACAAATGGCTCACAAATACAAAAATCCCTCAGTATTCGCGTATTATACGCTGGCGCCGCTGAACACAGACCTTGAGGTTGTATCACCTCTTTCGGCAGTGTTATGGTGAAGAAGACTATATCGATGTATTGATGCAGTCAACAGACTAATGTCAAATCAACAAAAAGTCATCCATAGCTAGAGGCCATGAAAAATATAATTTTCCTCCGGAGAGGTTTTAAATTTAATGCAAAACCTAATGCACATTCTGATGATAGATGAATTTTAAGCTCACCCCTAATCCCTTTAGGCCGGCCACAAAAATGAGTACTATCTAGATTCAACTTCAGTTCCCCACACTTCGCAAACTTTGGCACAAAATAACGTATGTTTTCGCGACCATCATATTCAATGTGTGTTTATTAATTTCAGGCAACACATTTCACGTGATTCTGTTGCTAACACAGTTGCCTCTCGTTCTGATTGTCTCAGAAAATAAGCTTAATTGTGAATTACAGGTTGTAATTGTATTTAAAAATAAAAATTACTCTGATAGTTTAAAGTCCTATGTGCAGAAACCGTTCTATATTTAGGACGAATATCATCAATTAAACAACGGAAGAAATATTCAATAGTTAAAACTACTTTATTAATACTGCTCTATATCAGGTTTATCGTAATCCAAGTTAGCTTCTTCTTTGTGACTACTGCAGTCAAGAAGTAGCAGAGTTCTTTGATCAGTATTTTCTGCGAAGGTAAACTGAACAGTCAATACATTATGACCACTGTCCGCCTCGAAGTTGGATGCGGTCTGGTGGCGCTGTGGGCACGTGATGCGGTAATAAATGTATGTAAGCGAAGCAGACACGAACGAGGCATCACCCTGATGAAGATATGGGCTGAAAATGAGGAAATCCATTGAGATGAGTGACTTTGACAAAGGGCAAATTATTATTACGCACAGCTAGTGATAGACCGTCTCGAAAACGGTGAAGATGGTCGAATGTTCACGTTCTACTGTCGAGAGTATCTACGGAAAGAGGTATAAAGACAGTAAAACTAGCACTTAAGGTGGCGTTCGGAAGCTTGTCTGCTCTGTGAGGAAGGATAGATGGGGATCTGCGGCATCTCTGCCGAAAGAATACATTTCTGGTGAACGCAAAAGTGTTTTGTAGCACATCGTTCATCGTACATTGTTAAACATGTAACTCCATGGCAGAACACCCGCACGTGTTCACATGTTGACCCAATTACGCCGCCAATTTCGATTGCAATGGACACAGGACTAACGAGATTTGGCCGTCGTTCAACGGGAAACCTGTCAGCTCTTCGAGTGAAGCTAATTTTTCCTACACTAGGTCGATGGTCGATTCCACAAACGCCACCATCGAAGCTAATAAAAATGGCTCTGAGCGCTATGGTTCTTAACTTCTGAGGTCATCAGTCGCCTAGAAATACAACTACTTAAACCTAACTAACCTAAAGACATCACACACATCCATGCCCGAGGCAGGATTCGAACCCGCGACCGTAGCGGTCGCGCGGTTCCGGACTGAAGCGCCTAGAACCGCTCGGCCACTCCGGCTGGCCTCGAAGCTAACGGCGGCTCGAAACGTGCAGAGCGCCACGGACACAAGCTGGTGGGAGCACTATTATGCCATGGAAGACATCCAGCGGTCCGTTATTTAGGCGAATTACACGTCTTGTGCATAGACATCTAATGCCACATACCTTCGCAAACCTACCAGCAACCTATAGGATCCCTAATACGCAGGATCAGTGATGTATTTCGTTCCAAAAACGGACAAAAAGCTATTAAGCAGAATAATATTTTCACTCCGCGGCGGAGTGTGCGCTGATATGAAACTTCCTTGCAGATTGAAACTGTGTGCCCGAACGAGACTCGAACTCGGGACCTTTGTCCTTCGCGGGCAAGTGCTCTAGGAGACGAGATACGGGCAGAAGTAAAGCTGTGAGGGTAGGACGTGAGTCGTCCTTCGGTAGCTCAGCTGGTAGAACACTTGCCCGCGAAAGGCAAAGGTCCCGAGTTCGAGTCTCGGTCGGGCACACAGTTTTAATCTGCCAGGAAGTTTCATATCAGCTCACACTCCGCTGCAGAGTGAAAATATCATTCTGGAAACATCCCCCAGGCTGTGGCTAAGCCATGTCTACGCAATATCCTTTCTTTCAGGAGTGCTAGTTCTGCAAGGTTCGCAGGAGGGCTTCTGTAAAGTTTGGATGGTAGGAGACGAGATACTGGCAGATTAAAGCTGTGAGGGCCGGGCGAGAGTCGTGCTTCGGTAGTCAGCTGGTAGAGCGCTTGACCGCGAAAGGCAAAGGTCCCGAGTTCGAGTCTCGGTCGGGCACACAGTTTTAATCTGCCACGAAGTTTCAGCTATTAAGCAGGTCGTCATAATGTTTTGGCTCATCAGTGTATATCCAAAGAATGTTTTGAGATGTGCTTTCATCTTTCCACCTGAACCAATATCAGCATACGTATTTGGAGATTTCTGCATTTCATTGTTTGAAATGTGGCCCAAAGACGCCAATTTACTCCATGATGTATACATTATCTTTCTTAGCTATCCTCGTTTCGAAATACTGAAGTCTACAGTACAACTATGATTCTCAATGAGCAAGGGCATGTTGAACATTTTGCGGAATTCTTAGTCGAAAACAAGAAAAAGGTTTGTAATGCTATTTTATTTTAATATACTTGACTGAAAGCCTGATATTAATCATGTTTGTATTCAGACACTTCTCTGCCTCGTGATGACTGGGTGTTGTGTGATGTCCTTAGGTTAGTTAGGTTTAAGTAGTTCTAAGTTCGCATTCGGGAGGACGACGGTTCAATCCCGCGTCTGGCCATCCTGATTTAGGTTTTCCGTGATTTCCCTAAATCGCTCCAGGCAAATGCCGGGATGGTTCCTCTCAAAGGGCACGGCCGACTTCCTTCCCCGTCCTTCCCTAATCCGATGAGACCGATGACCTCGCTGTCTGGTCTCCTTCCCCAAAACAACCAACTAACCAAGTTCTAAGTTCTAGGGGACTGATGACCATAGATGTTAAGCCCCATAGTGCTCAGAGCCATTTGAACCATTTTATTCAGACACAGCATATTGAAATCCAATGGATTAGCCTAACCTTATGTCTGGGTACTTGGTACAGGCAAAGCATTTCGCTTATAACTTGCTAAGCCTAGCACGCATGTTAGTAGTTCTTAAATTTACATAACCAGAGTTAATGAATTTTTTACAATAGTTCGATTAGTTCCAGTGTACAAGATCCAGAACTTCGGTAGATAATAGACATCCTAGCTCATATGGTAAGGAAACACCTACGTACAAAGCTTTTAGTCAGCTGTTGATGAGCCGGCCGGAGTGGCCGAGCGGTTCTAGGCACTGCAGAGTGGAACCGCGCGACCGCTACGGTCGCAGGTTCGAATCCTGCCTCGGGCATGGATGTTTGTGATGTCCTTAGGTTAGTTAGGTTTAAGTAGTTCTAAGTTCTAGGGGACTGATGACCATAGATGTTAAGTCCCATAGTGCTCAGAGCCATTTGAACCATTTTTGAGCTGTCGATGAGATATAAAACGGCTCCGTACGAATTTATCTGTGAACTTGACAACAGCAACAGTACAAATGGGAACGATGTTAGAATTGCGTGTTCAATAGCTACTGGACCATTCCAGTGGGGCATTCCACAGTACATGTCACTACAGCCGCTACATCGACGCCGTTGTTTATCCCATCCACAGATGAAGCCTGCGGAATCAACTTCAATGTTGTTCTTAAATAAAACTTATGTATATTTTACGAATAAAATTCCTTCAACGATCTGTATTTTTTGTTTTTGTTTTCCCGTACATGAAGTGAAACTATCAGAAGACACGTTAGGACATCAGTGTAACTTCATACTCGTACACACCATCGGTAAATATTCAAATGATTTGAGTTACAATTAACGAGCTTAAATGTCATTGGAATTTAATGTTGTTACCACGTCTGGTAGGTGCACAGGAGCCGAGAACAGTGTCAGGTGTTGAGTGCTCGGTGTGCAGGATGAGCCGTGTACTCATGGGAGACTGTATTATCAGCACCCGAGAGAGTTTTGAAGGGACCTCCTTGTGGGTCTCCATTTGGCCGACTGGTCGAATCTTGGAATATCCAGATTCGTGAGGCATTCGGATGTGGTAGTGGCCAGATGTTGGTCTGCACGGGAATGGGAAGTCAGACATACAGTGCACCAAGATCATCGTAATACGTTCACATCTAAAAATCTCATCCGAGTACAGTTAATGGAATCGCTGCAATTTTCTGCGGCATCCCGCCCCTTTAGTCGGAGACAAGCGGCAGCCGAACAAGGCAATAACAATCCCATGCGTAGGCTGCCATTAAGACCATAACAAGAACGGCTGCATTTGAAGTGTCCGGAACCACGCGGCTGCTACGGTCGCAGGTTCGAATCCTGCCTCGGGCATGGATGTGTGTGATGTCCTTAGGTTAGTTAGGGTTAAGTAGTTCTAAGTCTAGGGGACTGATAACATCAGATGTTAAGTCCCATAGTACTTAGAGCCATTTGAACCATTTTCTGCATTTGAAGTGGTGCCGTGAGAGGGAAACATGGCCTGCTGATGACTGGCCTGTTCAGAGATGAATCATGGTGCTGCACTTCCTCGGATGACGATGGCCGAAGAGTACGGTGGTGAGATGGGAAGAGGTCTTATTCATCCAATATTGTGGAGAAGCTACAGTGTTACTCGAGGCCTCAAGGTGCAGGGAACCATCAGACATCACTCTGATCACGGCTAATATTGTGTGATGGAAATCCGACAGCAAAAAATTTTGGTACGTATGTCCTACGTCCTCATGTGTTATCACTCATGGAACAGTATAGTGTTGTCATTTCTCGGCAGCGCAAGTGTCGTGCACAATTGGCACGTCATTCTGTGAACTGTCTACATAATAGTGAGGAACTACTGTGGGCTGCAAGCTCCCCAGATGTGTCCCTTATAGAACATATGTGAGACGAGCTAAGATGACAAGTGCTAGTGTCCAGGATACCAAGGACCACTTATAATGATGTGGGCCAGTTTGCCTCAGAAGAGGATACAACGGCCTTATGACAACCCTTCCAGCCGAAACAGTGCAAGCATCCAGGCCAGAGTGGGTATCTCCATCATACTGGAAAATTGGGTCATACCGTCAAGTTTTTTATAAACTTGACCCCCTTTTTGTAATCATTGAAATAACATCACGCACCCTCTCAACTCGTGAATTTTCATTTCGCTCCTTCCTCCCCTTCTCGGGGCTTCACAGTTTTTACTACACAGTGTAATTAAGGAAGAAAACTTCACGTTCACGATTTACAAGTTTCAGTCTACGCTGTTATTCTTGGGTTCATTAAGCAATCGCACCTGATTACTGATAAATAAACAGGAAAGATAAATGCTCCCTATTAAAAAATTGCATCGCTATACAGTACTTGAATTTTGAGAAATTTTTATTTGGAATTAACCATACAAAAAACCACCTCAAAGTTTTAACGATATGCACATGTAGGCGAGTTATATGGCCGCCTAGGATTGGTAAGAGGAGAGGTGAATTTGTTTATGCAGTTGAACGCTAGGGGGCAGCCCCAAGGCCCTCAGTGCGGCGTAGCCGGGCCAGCCAGAGCAAATATTGCTGGTTGGCCCAAGTAAAAGGGAGGTCAGCAAGTAGCTGGCACTGGATAAACCCCAAAGCTGGAAATTTCGACGGCGGTTACCCGCAAGGTCTTTGTGCGGGAGATGAACCAGGAATGGAGTGCAAGACTATCTGAAAAACGACTTCTATCAGTTATCAGAAATTCTATAATACATCGCAGTTACGTAATAAAGGAAATAAGAATACATCTGCAATCTCAGAAAAATGAGGCGCACCAAGTGAAACAATAATATTTTCAATATATTGGAAACTACAGAGGTTAATAATTTACACTGACTGAATGTTTTCACAGTCAACTTTAGGATTAACGACTTTTAAACGCTTCATGCAATTTCAACAAACAATATCTCATATGATAGCACTGCACTATAGCTCTCATCCCTGAATGTTATTTATCTATTTAGTTATTGGTTTATTATGTTTTCAATGATTTTTAATGATGCAACTGTCTGTCAGAACATTGTATTCATTGTAACTCAATGCAATGCTTGGTTTTTTTTGGGGGGGAAGGAGACCAGTCAGCGACGTCATCGGTGTCATCGGATTAGGGAAGGACGGGGAAGGAAATCGGCGGTGCCCTTTCAAGGGAACCATCCCGGCATTTGCCTGGAGAGATTTAGGGAAATCACGGAAAAGCTAAAGCAGGATGGCCGGAAGCGGGATTGAACCGTCTCCTCCCGAATGCAAATGTTATTCTTGTGTAATTATTTATCGCATTTTCACTATTTTCCCAGTAACTTTATTTAAATATGATTACAATTTATATCAAAACCAAGGTAATTTAATAGTGGTCAAGCACATGGGTTAGTTGATATCACCTTTGAAAAGAGTACCAAAAGACACTTCTATCAAGCGTACATAAATAATTGTTTAAATAATATTTAAAGGAAGTCTATTCTCATTTGATTTGAGCGCACTTGCGCACGAGCACTAGCTTATTTATTAATGGATAAACTATTACTTATATTTATTGTAATTGAGTTGATAGTCAGCGAATGTTTACACCATTTCTTTATTTAATTATTGTTGCAACATATTAGTTTCGCTCAGGAAGTGGTCAAGCTGAGTCACAACAATGTCTCTACAATATAAGAAAGATATATTTTTAGCGAGGATGGCCTTCAGCCATTGGCGAAGCAGGCAATGGCGCCGTTGCTGGAGTCAAGTAGAGACAGACACTTTTTGAGGAGTGCGCTCAAGCGAGCGATTCTGATCTGGAGGAAGGCAGACCTGCCTGTGCTAACGTGTAGTATTTGATCGCGTAGGTCATACGTTCTGGGCGGTGAACGGCCGCTACAGTATTGTAACTTCTGAAAGGACTCCAACTCTCTCGAGGCCTGAATGTTCTCCAGTACAGAACTCTAACGCTGTCGTTTGTATTTCGGAACTACCCAGTATCTCGCATGTGCTAATTTGTAAATCATCATGTTGAAGTCTGAACTCCTTTGAGCTGGTGAATATTTCGTGTATTTTGATTACGGATTGGACTTAGTTTTCGACTGTCTTTGATGGATGTCTAGTTTTGGGGTTCTGCAGCCGTTCTCGTAATGCTTTCAAAGCAAATTTACTGCAGTTTACAGAAATAACTTTGTCTTATCATACGATCACTTTCCGTTTAACCGAGGTCTACCTTCATGAATAAATATTATTCAGTAATATCTTCTCACGTGGTCTACATCAATTACTGACATTAGAACAGAATTTTATCATTAATTCTTCATTCATCTTCCATTTAATATTTCTGTTTATTTTGTCAATTCGCAATTCTAGCAAATGCATAGACCATTTGACTGCAGGTTCACAGCTACAGGTTATTATTTGCATCGAGTTAACTACTAGGCATAAAAGCAGACGTGTGCGGCTCGACCCAATGTTTTTTTTTTTTTTTTATTTTTACGGTGACGCGCGTAGCCCAGTTACCTGAGGTATGAGAAACATCAGGTAGAGTCACAAATCACAAATAGTTTGCTCGCTTGGGAGACTCTACTAAGCAGCAGAATATCCTTGAGGTAACGTTGCAAAGTGATGTATAAGGGGCAGTGAAATGGAAACGAGACAGATGGAAAAAGTAAGTAAACCGTTTATTATTTCAAAAGCAGTCGCCGTATCTGTTAATACTATTACACCACTGTCAGACAAGCCGATCAGTATCTTCATGGGAAAAAGTGTTTGCGCTTTCCAACGGAACCATGCTTGTCCCCAAGGGTACAACTCTTCATGAGAAGCAAATGGATAATGACCTTTTTCATTGACTGTAAGGGCCCACAGCTCATGAACTTTGTGGAACAACCTGGCTCAATTAAAGCACAGTGGCATGTGCAAACTTCGTAAAATCCGAATCGTGCCATCAAGTCCAAACGCCCAGGTATGTTGACGGACGGCATTGTTGTTTTACAAGGTAATTCCCTCGTACGTGTTGCCAAGGCTGTTTCGCGAATGCTGTGGTAGTTTCGTTGGGAGGCCGTTACACATCCTGCATTAAGTTCCGATCCTTCCCCATGCGATCTCCACAATTATGGAGCCCTGAGGAAAGACATTCGTGGTAGCCAACTTGCCCCCGACGGAGAGGTGAACCTCTGGGTACAGCCATGGTTCCATAGGCAATCGTAAACGTTTTTCCATTAAGGCACTGACCGGCTTGTCTAACAGCGTGATAAATGTATTACCAGATTTGACGATTACTTTGGAATAATGAACAATTTACTTAAGTGTTCAATCTGTATCGTTTACATTTGAATGTCTCTTATAAAAAAATGACTGCTAACAAGGGCCACTTAGCTTCACTGATTTAGAGCAGTTATCTGCTATTGAGGAACCATGGTTACCGTCAAGATTTTTACACATTAAGAAAAATATAGTAATCATAATGAATCGAAACGGTGATGGTTTCTTTTGAAAGAGATTTTACAAAAAGCAATCTGATTTTGTAAGGAGCAGAAGAAGACAAAGATAACAGTGTCGTATGTCTTTCTGTTTGTTTATCAACACAACCACCCTCACGTGCGGCCACTTCATCAGACCACGATATCATATCTCGATCGATATTTTTGAAACTTGAAGATCTTTAACTCCAAAATACGCATAGGTGAATAAAAATTAGAAATACAGACAGCTGACATACTTTTGGTGATGAAATATATATCTCCTACTGTCTCTGTATGCCAAGCGAAATAATTATGGATTCATTAAAAAAGTACTTACCAATTTTGGCGACTAGCAAGGAAAAAAATAGCGTTGACCCCAGTAATAACTAATCCGTCTCTCGACTTTCGGCAGAGGTGTAACCCAAGAAAAATTCGTCTCGCTGAACATCACCAGAGATTTCACCAAGTAGGGTGAAATATATTGGTGATAGTCGTTAATCTACACTGACTTCTCTATCTACATTTACATATACCCTATGCAAACCAGTGTGATGTGATGAGGTAGAGGTGGTAGGTACAGGATTCCTTCCAGTTCCAGTCGCGTACGGGGTGCTGAACAATGACTAGTTAAACGCCTCTAAGCTTGTCTTCACGGTCCTTAGGGGAGCGAAACGTAGGAGCTGAAGATTGTCTCTAGCTTCTTCACTTAGTAATACTCCGAGGTGACAGAAGTCAAATGGCTCTGAGCACTATGGGACTTAACATCTGTGGTTATTAGTCCCCTAGAACTTAGAACTACTTAAACCTAACTAACCTAAGGACATCACACACATCCATGCCCGAGGCAGGATTCGAACCTGCGACCGTAGCAGTCGCGCGGTTCCGGACTGCGCGCCTAGAACCGATAGACCACCGCGGCCGGCGACAGAAGTCATCAGATAGCGATATGCACATATACAGATACGGTAGTATCGCGTACACAAGGTATAAAAGGGCAGCGCATTCGCGGGGCTGTCATTGTAATGAGGTGATCCATGTAAAAAGGTTTCCGACATGATTATGGCCGCACGAAGAGACTTAACCGACTTTGAACGCGAAATGGTAGTTGGAGCTAGACGCATGGGACATTCCATTTCGGAAATCGTTAGGGAAATCAATATTCAGAGACTCACAGTGTCAATAGTTTGCCGACAATACCAAGTTTCAAGCATTACCTCTCACCACGGACTAGGCACCTAACGACCGAGAGCAGCGTATTCGTTTGGAAAATGCGGCTAAATTTAGCGTTAATGGGCTATGGCAGCAGACGATGACGCGAGTGCCTTTGCTAACAGCACGACATCGCCTGCAGAGGCTCTTATGGGGTCATGACCATATCGGTTGAACCTTAGACGACTGGAAAACCGTGGCCTGGTCACATGAGGCCGATTTCAGTTGTTAAGAGCTGATGGTAGGGTTCGAGTGAAGTACAGAATCCTCGATGCCATGCAACCGAGTTGTCAACAAGGCACTGTGTAAGCTGGTGCCGGCCGGTGTGGCCGTGCGGTTCTAGGAGCTTCAGTCTGGAACCGCGGTTGCAGGTTCGAATCCTGCGTCGGGCATGGATGTGTGTGATGTCCTTAGGTTAGTTAGGTTTAAGTAGTTCTAAGTTCTAGGGGACCGATGACCACAGATGTTAAGTCCTATAGTACTCAGAGCCATTTGAACCAGTTGTAAGCTGGTGCTGGCTCCAGAATAGTGTGGGCTGCGTTTATGTGGAATGGACTGTTTCCTCGGTCCACCGGAACCGGTCATTGACAGGAAATTGTTATGTTCGACTACGTGGAGGTAATGTTTAGCCATTAATAGACTTCATGTTCCGAAACCACCATGGCATGTCACCGGGGCACTATTGTTCGCCACTGCTTTGAAGAACATTCTGAACAGTTCGATCAAACGATTTGGCCATCTAGGTCGTCCGACATGAAGCCCATCGAACATTTATGGAACGTAATCGAGAGTACTGTTCGCGCATAAAATCCTTCACTGGCAGCACTTTCGCAGTATAGAGGTTATAGAGGCAGTGCAGCTCAATATTTCTGCAGGGTACCTCCAACGACTTGTTGAGTCCATGCCACGGCGAGTTGCTGCACTACGCATAGGGAAGTCCGATACGATATTATTAGGTACCCCATGACTTTTGTCACCTCAGTGCAGTTCGTGAAACTTAGTAAGCAAGTTTTTATTGGAATAATCTGAGTCTGTCATGAAGCCTACTCAGATTTTCAACATTGTCGTGACGCTCTTCTATTAGTCAAACAAATTTTTGACCATTCATGTTACCCTTCTTTGTATACGTTAAGTGTTCCCTGGTATCCTATTGGTTTGGGTTCCCCACACGTGGGCGATGCGTAATACTTCGCAACAATTTGGCCAGCTGGTTAATGAAGAGGTTAGAGTAAATTTCCTGAATAGGCTGTATTAAAGGTTACGGAACACGCTCAAGCTTAATAACAATAATTAACGTTTAAGTATACAGTATTTACCAAAACGATTAATTAGAGAAGTTATGAAATCAGAAATACTCGTTGGAAAGGAACTAAAAACAACCGGACTATTTGAGATGATTCAAGACCTCCATAGCTAATCGATCCCGTCGCTAAGAAAGAGGTATTCACAGGTCTGGCAGTATTCTTGATGGCGCTTGACGCGCTGCAGTTCGTATCCTCGATGCATTTCAGACGTGCAGCACAGGATTCACCTGCACGTATCTTGGTGGTGAGACATTTTGATGGATATTTTCACTTGTGAGCATTTCATCCACCAAAGCAGCTGGATTAAACGGTCACTGTCGTCTACGAAGAACAAGTCTGGACCATTTGCACCACAGAAAAGTCATATATATGATTGTAACTCCTCTTCTCTTTACATCTATACGGTAGCAGCATTCTACCGTTCACCAACGTGGATTTTACAAAGTAGATGACTGTCTAAATAAGATCTTTGAGAAACTATCTAGTAAATATTAGCAACTGCCTATGCTGCGATTATAAGGAAAATACGAAACATGACTGGGACTGTATGGGTTTAGTGCTGTTCGTTATCTGGCAATTTTATGACTACTCGACGCAAAGACTACTCATATCCTACAAGAGTGACACAACTCAAGTCTGTGTAAAATCTCGGTGGAGATTTACTATGATTGTTCACCTTTTCTATTATCCTGGTTACGTCAAATGTTTAGTTAGCAGTCGTGAATATGGAGATTTGTAGCTGTTGTCTTCAACTTCCTAATTTAATATTGATAAAAATGCAACTTCGATGATGCATTTAAGATTACAAGGTGAAGGGTTTATGTAGCTGCGGCAAAATAATTAGCATATTTACGTATGGACAAAAATTACGCCCTGCCCTTATGTTATGGTTCACCTCTCTTAGGAACTGTAGTTCCTCATAATTTATAGGACTCCCCAGACACTTTTAAGTTAACAAACAAGGTTTCTTGTAGAGAATATCCATTGGACTGCAAGTACATTAAGTGCATTCAGACATCATAGAAAGTTCCTTCAGTGTGGTAATTTTAGCTCTTTCCTTCTCGATCCTTTTTATACTCTGATATGAATTGTAATTTCAAGATATTTAGCACCAGTCAGCCACATGAATTACGTACTAATTTAATTTATGCTACATAATCTGTTATGCCCCCCATGAACCATGGACCTTGCCGTTGGTGGGGAGGCTTGCGACCCTCAGCGATACAGATAGCCGTAGCCTAGGTGCAACCACAACGGAGGGGTATCTGTTGAGAAGCCAGACAAACATGTGGTTCCTGAAGTGGGGCAGCAGCCTTTTCAGTAGTTGCAGGGGCAACAGTCTGGATGATTGACTGATCTGGCCTTGTAACACTAACAAAAACGGCTTTGCTGTGCTGGTACTGCGAACGGCTGAAAGAAAGAGGAAACTACAGCCGTAATTTTTCCCGAGAGCATGCAGCTTTACTGTATGGTTAAATGATGATGGCGTCCTCTTGGATAAAATATTCCGGAGGTAAAATAGTCCCCCATTCGGATCTCCGGGTGGGGACTACTCAGGAGGACGTTGTTATCAGGAGAAAGAAAACTGGCGTTCTACAGATCGGAGCGTGGAATGTCAGATCCCTTAATCGGGCAGGTAGGTTAGAACTTTTTGAAAAGGGAAATGGATAGGTTAAAGTTAGATATAGTGTGAAGTAGTGACGTTCGGTGGCAGGGTGGCAGGAGGAACAAGACAGGTGAACAAGACAGGTGAATACAGGGTTATAAATACAAAATCAAATAGGGGTAATGCAGGAGTAGGATTAACAATGAATAGGAAAATGGGAATGCTGGGTAAGCTACTACAAACAGCATAGTGAACGCATTATTGTGGCCAAGATAGATACGAAGCCCACGACTACCACAGTAGCACAAGTTTATATGCCAACTAGCTCCGCAAATGATGAAGAGATTGATGAAATGTATGATGAGATAAAAGAAATTATTCAGATAGTGAAGGGAGACGAAAATTTAATAGTCATGGGTGACTGGAACTCGATAGCAGGAAAAGGAAGAGAAGGAAACGTAGCAGGTGAATATGGAATGGGAGTAAGGAATGTAAGAGGCAGCCGCCTGGTGGAATTTTACACAGAGCATAGCCTAATCATAGCTAACACTTGGTTCAAGAATCATAGAAGAAGGTTGTATACATGGAAGAAGCCTGGAAATACTGGAAGGTCTCAGATAGATTATATAACGGTAAGACAGAGTCTCAGGATCCAGGTTTTAAATTGTAAGACATTTCCAGCGGCAGAAGTAGACTCTGACCACAATCTATTGGTTATGAACTGTAGATTAAAACTGAACAAACTGCAGAAGGGTGCGAAATTGAGGAGATGGGACCTGGATAAACTGAAAGAACCAGAGGCTGTAGAGAGCTTCAGGGAGAACATTAGGAAACGACTGACAAGAATGGGGGAAAGAAATACAGTAAAAGAAGAATGGGGACCTTTGAGAGATGAAATAGTGAAGGTGAGAGAGGAACAAGGAGGTAAAAAGACGAGGGCTAGTAGAAATCCTTGGGTAACAGAAGACATACTGAATTTAAATATTGAAGGGAGAAAATATAAAAATGCAGTAAATGAAGCAGGCAAAAAGGAATACAAACGCCTCAAAAATGAGATCAACAGTAAGTGCAAAATGGTTAAGCAGGGATGGCTAGAGAACAAATGTAAGGATGTAGAGGCGCATATCACTAGGGGTAAGATAGATACCGCCTACAGCAAAATTAAAGAGACCTTTGGAGAAAAGAGAACCACTTGCATGAATATCAAGAGCGTTGATGGAAAACCAGTTCTAAGCAAAGAAGGGAAAGCAGAAAGGTGGAAGGAGTATATAGAGGGTCTATACAAGGGCGATGTACTTGAGGACAATGTTATGGAAATGGAAGACGATGTAGATGAAGATGAAATGGGAGATACGATACTGCGAGAAGAGTTTGACAGAGCACTGAAAGACCTGTGTCGAAACAAGGCCCCGGGAGTAGACAACATTCCATTGGAACTACTGACGGCCTTGGGAGAGCCAGTCCTGACAAAACACTACCATCTGGTGAGCAAGATGTATGAGACAGGCGAAATACCCTCAGACTTCAAGAAAAATATAATAATTCCAGTCTCAAACAAAGCAGGTGTTGACAGATGTGAAAATTACCGAACTATCAGTTAATAAGCCACGGCTGCAATAGACTAACACGAATTCTTTACAGACGAATGGAAAAACTGGTAGTAGCCGACCTCGGGGAAGATCAGTTTGGATTCCGTAGAAATGTTGGAACACGTGAGGCAATACTGACCCTACGACTTATCTTAGAAAATAGATTAAGGAAAGGCAAATCTACATTCCTAGCATTTGTAGACTTAGAGAAAGCTTTTGACAATGTTGACTGGAAAACTCTTTTTCAAATTCTGAAGGTGGCAGAGGTAAAATACAGGGAGCGAAAGGCTATTTACAATTTGTACAGAAACCAGATGGCAGTTATAGGAGTCGAGGGGCATGAAAGGGAAGCAGTGGTTGGGAAGGGAGTGAGACAGGGTTGGAGCATATCCCCGATGTTATGCAATCTGTATATTGAGCAAGCAGTAAAGGAAACGAACGAAAAGTTCGGAGTAGGTATTAAAATCCATGGAGAAGAAATAAAAACTTTAAGGTTCGCCGATGACATTGTAATTCTGTCAGAGACAGCAAAGGACCTGGTAGAGCAGCTAAACGGAATGGACAGTGTCTGGAAACGAGGATATAAGATGAACATCAACAAAAGCAAAACGAGGATAATGGAATGTAGTCGAATTAAGGCGGGTGATGCTGCGGGATTTAGATTAGGAAATGAGACACTTAAAGTAGGAAAGGAGTTTTGCTGTTTGGGGAGCAAAGTAACTGATGATGGTCAAGGTAGAGAGGATATGAAACGTAGACTGGCGATGGCAAGTAAAGCGTTTCTGAAGAAGAAAATTTTTTTAACATCGAATATAGATTTAAGTGTTAGGAAGTCGTTTCTGAAAGTATTTGTATGGAGTGTAGCCATGCATGGAAGTGAAACTTGACGATAAATAGTTTAGACAAGAAGAGAATAGAAGCTTTCGAAATGTGGTGCTACAGAAGAATGCTGAAGATTAGATGGGCACATCACATAACTAATGAGGATGTATTGAATAGAATAAAAGAGAAGAGAAATTTGTGGCACAACTTGACTAGAAGGAGGGATCGGTTGGTTGGGCATATTCTGAGGCATCAAGGGATCACCAATTTAGTATTGGAGGGTAAAAATCGTAGAGGGAGACCAAGAGATGTATACACTAAACAGATTCAGAATGATGTAGATTGCAGTAGGAACTGGGAAATGAAGAATCTTGCACAGAATAGAGTAGCACGGAGAGTCCGCATCAAACCAGTCTCTGGACTGAAGACCTCACAACAGTAACAGTCTGTTGTGATGTAAATCAGCGATATACCATAGGCGTTCTAGATGTAAAAGGAACAAAAATGTTTTAAAGGCACATAGATTAGGATATCAGTCTATCATTACCAGCCTTTACCGCTACAGTGGTGCTCGATATGAGATATGTTTACATAAGGCTATTTGGTACACTGGTATCGCAACCGATAGTGAGATTTGCATTTCTGGAAGTTTTGCGATTAATTACTTAAATCATGAGACCATAAAGGTAACTCGTAGCCGTTCATACAAATTTACTATCGTTTCCAGATTTCTACTTTGAACTACCCTTGTTTATGTGGAGAACCCCCAAAGAAGTTTTAAATTTTGTATCTAAATTTATTTAAAGGTACTTCGATAGAAATACGTCTTTCCAGACTAACATGAAAGTTAATATTACGCTTCATTTGCACATATCAATTGTGCGACCCGTCCCGGACTATTGCTGACTACAATCCTTACATCGTCGTTCCATTTCGTATCGCTTTGCAACTTTACGCCTTGATATTTAAGAGACCTGACTGTACCAAGCAACATAATACTAAAGCTGTATTCGAACATGTGCATTAACTTACATCCTTTTTACGCTTAGATCTAGTTGACATTCATCATACCAACTATACATTTTGACTACGTCATCAGCCGCACATTGCTGCTCACCAACTCCGTAAGATCATTTATGTATATAGAGAGTAGTAGCGGTCCTACCACACTTTCCTTGGCGCTCGTGACGATGTCCTTGTCTCAGATGAACACTCGCCGGAGGAGAACGTTTTGAGTCCTATGACTAAGAAGTCTTCGAGCCACTCACATATCTGGGATGCTATTCTGTATGTTATTGTCTTCGTTAACAGCCTGCAGTGGGGAAGCGTGTGAAACGCTTTTTGAAAATGTAGGAACATGAAATCTGTCTATTGCCATTCACCCATAGTTCACAGGATACCATGTGAGAAAAGGGCAAGCTGGGTTTCGCAGAAGCGATGCTATCTAGAACCATGCTAATTTGTGGACAGAAGCTTTTCCATCTCAAGGAACTTTATTATATTCGAACTGAGAATATGTTGAAGAATTCAGCAGCAAACCGATGTTAAGGATATTGGTCTTTCTGTATACAAGAGTCACCTGCCGTATTTTCCAGTCGCCTAGGACCTGGCGTTGGGCGACAGATTCGCAATAAATACAAGCTAAGTACGGAATTGGAATTCTATCCGGACATGCTGACTTGTTTGTTCTCAAATCTTGCAGCTGCATCTCTACGTCAGGGATGCCTATTACCATACGGGAGTCTATGTGATGGTCAAATGACGGTATGTTTGCGCGACCTTCTTGCGTGAACTATTTCTTAAAAACGGAATATAAAACATCAGCTTCCCTTTTGCTACCTTCTATTGATACCCCAGACTGGTCAACAAATAATTGAACATAAGCTTTCGATCTGCTGCGGGATTTTACGTAAGGCGTGAATTTTCTCGAGCTAAACCCTTTGCTAAGGTATGACGGTGGCGTATGTTGTAGGCTTCACGCATCGATCTTCTTAAAGACGAGAGAAAATCTAAGAACTTCTGCCTGTCGTCATTTGCACGTTGCCTTTTGAAAAGAGAGTGCAACAGACTTTGCCTCTTCAGCATTTTCCGAATTTCGTTATTAAGCAACAATGGGTCTTTTAAGTCCTTTATCCACTTACCCACCGCAACTATACCAGCGCAGAATTTACAATCCGTTTTAACTTGGCCCATAATTCCTCCACTTCGAACATACTGGGACTAAATGGTAAGCATTCATTATCAACTGGAACGCTAGCAACTGCTTATCTTCTCTTTCTAGCAAAACTAATTTCCTAGCATTCTTGATTGATTTCTTAAGTTTAGTAACCATCGTTGCTATGGTGATGTCATGATATCTAATCCGTGTTTCTATACTGACACGTCGATAAGATCAGACCTTTTTGTAGCTATAAAGTGATAAATATTTCCATTGCCTGTGGGCTGCCGAACGAGCTGCTCAAGAAAGATTTTGGAAAACGCGTTCACAGGTATTTCGCAAACTACCCGTCCGTAGCCCCAGTAATGAATTCATAGACGTCCCAGTCTATACTCAGCAGGCTGAAAGACCTCTACATGTAATATTGCATGATCTATATGATTCTGCGCTACTGAGCATAGACTTTCTTGAATGGTTCTAAAACTGTCATTGCGGAATCGGGTAAGCGGTAAGAACATCCAAAATTTGACTTGATTCCACTTAGACCCGTTATATGCGTCCAGATGACTTGACAGTACACTCAAAATCGACCTCATTAGAGACAAATTTTTGTCGACAACAATGAGAACTCCCCCTCCTATGGTGTGCAATTTGGCTTTCCGATATAGGTTCCATTACTCGATAAATGTTTTAGAGCTTTCTACTTCGGGTTTCAGCCAGGTCTCAGCCCCGAGAATATTTTAAATGTGTCAAACTTCCCAGAGGGCAGTAAATTGTGGAACTTTTTAGCGAAACCTTGGACGGAAACGATAGTGCGATAAACGATAGCACGATGTCGTGCTGAAAATAATGCCTCTGAATTTTGTATGTGAAAACTCTGAACGCTTTTTAACCAAGACAAACGTTATTGTCATTATGCATCTTTATACTTCTTGTCTACATACTTATTTCACAACATAGTCACTATGGCGAGGAACACATTTCTCCCAACGAGACACAAATTTGTTGTTACCGTCATTGTGGGATGTTTGACTTTGTTGACGGAGCCACAACCTCACCTCTGCTTGCACCGCTCCAGTACTATCAAGGTGAGGTCCTCGAAGGCGTTCCTGAAGTTTTGGAAACAGATGAAAATCAGGTGGGACCAAGTTTGGACTGTATGGAGGACGATCGGTGACAGAGAGCCAAAGGTGTCGGATATTTGCACATGTAGCAGTGCTCATGTGTGTTCTGGCATTGTCCTGGTGAAGGGAAGGATGCTGCACGCGCGGTCAAACTCTCCGAATTCTGACTTTCGGTTTTCTGACTGTCTCGTAGTACCTTCTAGAGATTATGGTGGCGCCTTTAGGCGTGAATTACAAATGCATCACACTTTCATCATCCGAGAACATTGTGAGTGCATGACTTTGCCTGTTGATGGCATTGTCTTTACCGTTTTTGGCATCGGTGATCCTCTGTGGAGGAATTCCGTTGATGCTCTCCTGCTTTCGTGGTCAAAATAGTGAACCCAGCTTTCATTACCTGTCACGCTGTTGTTAAGGACTCCAATAATCCTCATTTTCAACCGTAAAAGAAATTGTTTTGACAGATGTCCAGCCTCTTCTGTTCATGACAGGGGTGAGCATTCGAGGCATCCACTGTGCACGCTGTTTTCTGTACCAGAATTCTGCGGTGATGACTTGTACACGCTGCCATAATAGGCCACACTTACCTTAAGGCTGTGTCTGTGTTACAAGACGATTTTCTCTGGTGAGCTCATCAACCTGTTCCCCAAGATTCTAATTGGTTGTCGTACGCGGTCGTTCACTCCAAGCTCTGTCACACACGTTGAGGTTACCACCACCGTTTCCTTTATTACGAGCACGTACAACCCAGAGTCGTACATTACTGACGTTGATACAATCATCACCGTATACAGCTTTCAGTCCTCTATTGATTTCAACTTGAGGCATGTTTTTTGTGATTAGAGACTCGGTTGCAGCACGCTGTTTCTCACGCACAGACGTAGTTACTTGACATACTTCCATGTTACGCGTTACCCTATAGCGACAGAGGATTGCAACTTGCGCCAGCGAAGCGGGGAACTCAACTGAGTAATGTGCTTGATATGTAATACCTCAATCTTTATTGAGAACAGAGTAAAAAATTCAGAGATATTAGCTCCAGCGCAACATCGTGATACATATGGTGGGACGAGAGTCGTGCTCTGAAGGAGCAGATTTCAAATATCCCTCTCAGATTTAGACGAAACGTGGATTAAACTGATCCATCCGTCACTTGTCAGTAGAACAATTTCCTGTTCTAAAAAATTAGCCGTATTTTGCTTTTTATTTATAATTATCAGTGGTTTCCCTAAAGCAATTCTGACATATATATTAGAATTTCGCATATGCCCAATGTGGAACTTGAACTGTAATCAAATTGTTTATCGTGGGAAAACCTTATTGAAGATAATAACAAAAAGTAACAAATAGGAACAGCTATTGAAACACAGGGCAACCATTCCTCTTCATAGCCTCTAGATTTTCACCCACAAAGAATTCATAAAATCTACCAATTGCTGTTATACCCATTTTTGTGTTTCTGTGTGTCTCAGAGGAAACACGTCTCATTTCTAGAGGGACTTATCTTTAAACACTAAACTGTCAGTACCTTTTGTATGTTTTCATGAATCATTGCGCAGAGAAGTCCGGTACTGTTTTTGTCGTCCTCCTGTCTGTTATAACAACGAGGGTCAACTACCTAGGCCAGCAACCGTATGAGCATGGCGATTACCTAGGCTGCCAATTGGCAGCTGCCATCTGGGTTCTGTTCTCCATGTATGCAGTAACATTTCGTTGGCAGCCAAGAGGGCGTCGAGGCTGCGTGGCGGCTGGAAACCGTGAGCCGCTACCGAGTGGAATGTCACGGCATCCTTACAGATAAAGCCACTTTATGAGCGTAAGGCCCGCGTCGGTAGTCGAGGTCAGTAACGGATTTTCGACCCGAGGTAGCACATACTTATCTTGGTGGGGAAGCAAATTTTGTTACCTTCGGCTGCCAACGGAGGTATCGTGATATTACACAGTTCCTGATCGCTAGGCTGTCCGCCGAAGTTTAGCATTTACCTACCCACAGTGTTTGTCAAATGAGTACTTCTGTCCCTCGGATCGGTATGTCGGTGTTTCCATTTCCCTAGCTCTTATCACAGAAGACTAAGTTAGGTATCGAAATTGAGTTTCGCTGTCTTCCTGCATTTAATATCCATAATCATCCGGGACAACACAATCACAGTATTGCACTGTGCTCATTACGGTCATCCACACAGCACAAATACTCACAAAACTACAAGGTCCGGCAAAAAGACCTCCCATATTTCAAAAGCTAGTTACAAACAAACAAAGATACAGAGAAAATAGTTTGATTTATGAACATCAAATAATATGCTATTTCGCATTAGCTGGTTTTAAAAATTATGTTCTGCAAATGACGTCCTGACCTGTTGACATATTGACAAAGTCTTCCCAGAATTTGTCCATAGTCATGCCATTTCCTGTGGACGTTTGTGTGGTTGCCTGTGAATATTTCTATGCAGGTCTCTTCCAACTCTCCTATTAGACAATCCCAAGGCAGCTGCATGTTTAACAGCTAAGGACTTTGGAGAAGCTGGACGGACGCTTCCACACGCGCCACGTTTTCCGACGTTGCTGCGGTCCGACATCGGGCAGTAGACTTTCTTTTTAGTTCAAACCAGATACTCTAAAATGTGATACCCATACTCGAACAGTTTTTCAATCAGGAAGGGAATCATGTCATCCAAGTTCGAACCGAATGCGAAATGCGCACTGAGTAGTAATCACACAACCACCGTTATGAATATACTCCTCCACAACAAATGCACGATGCTCACGTAGCCAAACTATTGTGCCTACTGAAAATGCCATGTACACCGCTATCGATCGATACCCCCTCCATCTCTGTATCTCCATCACAGCTGATACAGCCGCCTCTCCATATACAGGAGGTCTTTTTGAAGGACACCGTACCTCTACATCAGGGGTGATCGACCTTTTTAGGCTTGAGACCTGCTACATGCAGTTTAGTCACTTTGCAGATCTACTGACTTAAAAATTTATGTAAGCATTAAACAACACAGTAGTCAGATTTAACCATTTTAATTGCACAAAATACATAAAAGGTAATTTTCTCCCTATTAAACGTTGTAGAGCTGCTAGTCAGTTTTCAAGACATTAGACATGTGAAAAAAATTGAAATATAAACCATCATAAAAGTTGAAAAAAGTTCAGTGAGATACTTAGCTTTGTATATCATTGCCAGGTTTATTATAATTTGGTGAATAATTTGTCAGAGCAAACCTTACACAGTCTAAAGGATGAGATTCAATCAGTTTACTACTACACTTCGATTTAACTATGTTCATAACTGAAAACGCTGCCTCAAATAGATAAGTTGATCCAAAAAACCATAAAATATGCGATGTCATTTTCACTATGTTAGGGCCAGCTCTTACACTCACTAATTTCGAAAAGTCATCTTCATTGTGTTTTGACTTTAAGGAAATGTCATTCTGAAATAGAACTATTTCCTCGTGAAGTTGAGTCTCACCACAAAAGATTTCCTCGTGAAGTTGAGTCTCACCACAAAAGAAAAGAGTACTTAGTTTACTTGAAATATCTTCCATGTCAAATTTTTTGGAAAGGCTGAGCTATGAAATCTAGAACAGATTCCATTGCCTTGAAATCTGAAGATCAGTTTTCAGACGCTGTCTTCAGTGCTGTCACTTTGGCAGTATACTTCTTTGCAGCTTCTTCGTCCAATGATGTTTATTGATCCAGCAGTTCCGATTGTATTTGAGAAAAGTGTTTCACGTTTAATTTCTGTAACTGTGTTATCCAAAGATCAAGGTTTTGAAGGAAACAGTTTATAGAAGAGATAAGAGTTACGACACTTTGTTTTTTCCTTCCTGTTTCCTGTTTAGCTCATTTAGCGTAACTACCGTGTCAGTTACAAATGCCAGATCGCATTACCAGCTCAAATCATGCAGTTGTGAGAAATCTTCCTCTCTTTAACATACAAAAGTTTTTATCGCTGGTAGAAATTCTCGAAAACTCTTTGGAGTCATACCTCTACTCACCCATCGGATTTCAGTGTGAAATACCAAGTCTCCATGTCACCTATCCAATCCTTCTGATAGCACTCTAAACTTTCTTCTCTATAATAACTGTGAGCGAAATAAATTCACAATTTTCTTGATAATACTCACAACATGCGTCATTTTCAAAATATTTCCACAAAACACTTGCTGATGCACAATATAATGATAGTTAAAGTTGGGAAATACTCGTCGTTCGCATACAAGGTAACATTGTCAACAAACTGGTATTTTACAAAAACACTTCATTTAAACAGACTTCGGGTAAAGGTTTCGAAAGGTCGAGTCATGAAGCCATGTTGATCGACCGCTTGATCGCGAGCGTCCCTGATCTACAAGTACGTCTGTTCTTCCACATCCTGCAGACCACTGTGAAGTGTGTGCAAGATATTACTTTCCACCATACCGGATATTAGGGTTTCTTTTTGTTGCATTCACGTACGAACCAAGGGGAGAACAACTGTTTAATCCCTATGTGCGCGCGCTGTAATTAATGTGATATTGTCCTCGAAATCCCTGCGGGAGTGACACGTTGGTAGGCTGTAGTATACTCCTAGATTCATCACTTAAAGCTGGTTAAATTATTGCAAGTAGGTTTTCAGGGAATAGTTTGTGTCAAGCGTTCGCCAGTTCAGTTTCTTCAGCATTTCCGTGACACCCCAACGGGGGTCACACAAACCAGTGACGACTCGTGCTGCCCTTGTCTGTATAGTTCAGTATCCCCTGTTAATATTATTTGGTATGGAACAATATTCTAGGATGGATTACACAAGTGTTTTGTAAGCAATCTCCCTTGTAGACTTGTTGCATTTAGGCAGTATTCTAGCAATTAACGGACGTCTACCACGTGCTTTACGTACTCGTAGGACTGAACGTATTTGATCGTTCCATTTCCTATCCGTACAAATTGTTACACCCAGGTATCTGTGTTGAACGATTCCACCTGTGACTCGTTATTACTATAGTCATAGGGCTCGTTGTTATTATTGTTATAGAACACAAGGTTTTTCGTTTCATAAAGTGTACAATTTTACAGTCTGAGGAAAAGACGAGAGTCCTACCACAATACTATAGGCCGAATCACGATGACCCACGAAAATGAATCACAATGTTCAGAATCGAACGAATGACAAAATCTCATATGTGTAAGCTAGCGTGACCCCATCACGCCAAACCGTTCAATTTGGGCTGAAAATAGCTCTTTAAACGATTTTGTGCCAGACAGGTGGCATGTATCTGAATCGAAGGACCACTGAAGCGAGAGAAGCGGTGGACAGAACGGGTCATACGTAAATATTAATGCTAGTGTAGTAAGGTGTCTGTGGTAAAAGATCAGAAAGTGGAACACATGACGTAAAACGTCAATTTCAATCAGCATGGACAGCCCGTGAAAGGGAACTGCGTGATGCTATTAACGTTAAGAGAGTTTTTCATATAAGAAGAGCGTTGGGGCTGAGAGCTAGCTTTGAAGACAGTAAGGAGAAACTCATTAGGTAACGATCTTGATAGATTGCTTTCTGGGGAACATATTAAGATATGCCGTTTACCAATAATTCACAGCAGACATCTTGGTAAGTGTCTGCACCATACAGATTTGAGTGTATTATGACTCGTATAAAGACAGACCGACTCATATATAACAGCCCTGACTTGAACGCTCTTCTGTCTCTTGACTGCAAGATCCGAGGATCGGATACTTGGTAACACTCACCCAAAGGTTGAGACGACTGTGAGCGTACGCTCTTGAGGTTCTGCTCTGTTTAACATCTTAGAAACCGGAAATTACACAAACATAAACGAAATGGGTAATGATTAACAAAGGTACTTATGCAAACAGCGAAAGATATTGCCTGTAAGAAGAAGGACACAACATAAAAATGTTTCAAATAGAACAAAGAAGCTTTTAATATAGAAGACGGCAGTCTGAAGCAGACAATAAGAGCGACGTGGAAGAACATAGTAATGTAAAATTATTCCTAAAGGCGTTTGAGATGTTATGAGAAGATAAAAGGAAAATTATGCCAAAGACAAAATTGTAACCGATGAAAAAAAATTATGCTGGGTAGGCATCATACGCGCTCATTTAATATGGTCTGTTGTCACTGTAACAAAAAAAAACGAGAAAACTATACAGGCATCCGAAAATTTCTTTAAATGTATATAGTAATTCATAATGAAATTAAACATAGATTAACCATGGAAAATCATTTCAGGAATAAGAGAAAGTCACCTGGAGACTGCACCATACTAGTAGATTAGTATAATTTGCCTAAATAATAATAAAGACATTTCAACAGATATACTGAAGGCGCGAAACAAACGGAACTTAAGATATTATATACAGAATTGTTTTATTTGATTTATTGGCCTTTAAATTATACCCCCCCCCCCACACACACACACAAACATACACACACACTACAGCCAGATCATGCATAGTTCTAAAGCGCCAAGTACAGTACTATCAATGTAAAATTAAATGTCATACAATACTTACACAAAGTCCATTGTCTGTGATAAGTGGTTCTTAGAAGCGGATACATGCGGCAACAGTGAATCTGTACATCATGTTGAAATTCCTGTGATCCTGTGCTGCTAATAATGCCGTCACGCGAGTTGGCAACGGCTGACCAAGATCGACAAGTTCTTGTAAAAGGACTGTAGTACTCCCATGTAGTCCGGGGTACCCAAAGAAAAGGTAATCTGTCTCCGCCTCTTCTCCACAAGAGCGAAAAGTATCTCTACGAAATGCAGCCTGCGAATATGTTTACGGAAACATCTGCGGTTGCAAAATGGTTTAAATGGCTCTGAGCACTATGGTACTTAACATCTGAGATCATCAGTCCCCTAGAACTTAGAACTACTTAAACCTAACTAACCTAAGGACATCACACACATCCATGCCCGAGGCAGGATTCGAACCTGCGACGGTAGCGGTCTCGCGGTTCCAGACTGTAGCGCCTAGAACCGTCTGCGGTTGCATTTGAGTCTGGTTAGTAGAGGGCCGGGGTGACTAAACACTGTGTGTTGGGATGTCGTGGAAAAGGGGACCGATGGATGAATTACTACATACTTTTTGCCTTTGTGTTTTCTTTTCTACCCCTCTTATTACATTCTTCCAGCATGCCGATGTGTAGTATATATCAGTAATCCACGTTTCGGAATGCAGTCCAGGTGGTAAACACTGTCACAACAATGTCTTTGGGTGAGTGGTCGACGGCTTCGTTGCCATTGACCACATAGTTTCGTTTCAACCAAGTGAAATTAATGTAATAATGTAATGATCTTCTTCACGCATCAATTCCAGTACTTCGATAATCCCGTAGACTGTAGGGTTTTCCATCAAATAGGTGCTAAAATTTTTTATCTCCTATTAGAGCTGCAGAGTAGAAATGTAGAGATGCTGTTATCTGTGAGGAGAAACGTAATGCTTCTAGCACAGCAACAAGTTCTGCAGTCATGATAGATACTTGCCTCTGTTGGTAGTTTGAACAGCCCAGATTTCTGCAAACATGGTATGTAGTACACGATTTCGACAGTCACTGGTTTAGGAACAGTTAGTATAGACCAATCTCCCACAATTCCGTAAGTGGTCTACGGTGAATGACGCACAAACTGAATAACGGCCATTTAAACTTGTAGTCGAGACCTCGTTTTGCTTGCCACTCAGAGTCTTTAAACTTCTATCAGCTAACATAAAATACGATAGGTCCTATGATATTCGGAAATAACTTACCTTCAGCTGTATTTGGTTCGGGAAACAAAAGGTAGATGGAACAGCTCAATATTCCTAATTTCCGCAATTTACGTAGTTCGCAAGGGAAAACTTCCCTCGGAATTTTCCGGACTAAGAAACTGATTTTCTAGCGGTCGGAAAGCCATTTTTTTAAAGCTACGGTACTGAAACAGGAAACCGACAAATAAATGCACGTTCAGTATATTAATATCATGTTGTCATGTTGTAGACACATATATTAAGCAAGTGAAATTATGTATGGAATAAATGGGCCTTCTTCAGGTGTCTTATTACCTAGAAATAAGTATATACAGATGAAGGCAACGTTCAAAACATTAGGATTTTGTAAAAACACAACATACATACAGTGAAGGTTATTGCACTATGCTACAACAATATGTCCATTTGTTCTCACAAATGCAAGTTGTATGGCCACGTGCAAAACATAGCAAAGTTATCTGCTAGTGAAATAAGATACAAAACATACAAAAACACCCACATTCCTTCCTCGAATTTATTTGTGCAATTAAACGCTGCGCAGCTCTCCACCATTTTTGTTCATGTGAAGTAGAATGTGTAGATAGTACAATTACGACTAAAATACTGTACATATGCTCCGACAAATATATAATGTTCGATCTGTGACCTTACAAGCCACAATACACATCTACTAACCAGACTATTATCACCACAATGAGGTCCAGCCGAAGGTTCAAAATATCCCGCCTCTGCAGCACCTTGTGAGAGTCTATTTATTTTCACAAGGTCTTTGGTATAGAAGTGTATTATCCCCGGATACTGTCTTAATAATTGCGCCAAAGTTTTATTATTAATATGAGCCTTATGCTGTAAAATAATGCCATTAATACGTTCACAAGAGAGAGTTTTAACGGGAATGCGACGCTAAAATTACCTAGTCTAGGTACCCTAATCATCTTTCTTGAAAACTCCTGAGTATCTAAATATGCTTAGACTAGGGGAGGAAGACTTCTAATGTTCCAAAAGCATCGAATTAAACGCCACATATTTGGGTTTGAAGTGATCGTCTGCAGATACTTGGACACGTTTTGATTGCTTTTCAGTAGAAATTTGGCGCAGAGGTACCGCAGTAATTGCATCAATCAAAAATGCATTGATAGGGGTGGAGCGTATTGCCCTCACACAGGCTTTCTGCTTTTTATATTGCCATTTATTAATTACATTGAGGTTACTATCGGAGGCAGATCCATAGCACCGCACCTTAATCACTCATAGGATGTCCCATCGTACAGTAAAACGTTAGTGCTGTGCCGCCGTTGAAGCGCCACCCATGTCCCGTCATAGCTCTGATTATGTTGATATCCACTCGCATTTGTAAGCCACATAATTTGGATGCGCCTTCCAACTTAGCTTGGGGTCAACGAATAGTCCCAGGTATTTGACTACGATCTCCATAGAGAAGTGGTACAGGTCATGTGGTGTTGCCCAAGGCAGGTTCACTATGTGCCTTGAAAACAGTAATGCCAATTTTTTCGCTGTGGATATATCCAGTAAGGTTTTTGTTAGCCTGTGATAGACCGCGAATATTGCGGATGTCAATTGCATCTCGCACTCCTCTAGGACTGTACTTTACACGTAAATATATGTATTGTCTGTGTATTGCCAAGTTTTGACCTCTGGGAATATACTGTATTCACTACCTGATCAAGAGCATCCGGCAAATATTAATGGACATCAATAGTCAGTGTGTCCACCCTTCGCCTCTATGACGGCTTGAATTCTGTTGGGGACACAGATGTCTGCATGTCTTTGGAGTAATGGCGGCCCATTCTAGTCTAAAGCAGAGAAGGTACCAATGCTGGTCACTAGCGTCTGGAGTGAAGTCGACGTGCTGGCTCAACCTAAAGATGGTCGAATGAGTTAAAATCGGGACTCCGGCCAGGCCAGTAAATTTCAGAAATGTTATTTTCCACAAAACAGTAGCCTCAAAGGTGCTGCATTGTGACAGGCCGATACAGTCATCGCCTCCTAACTGTTCCTCTACTTTACGCAGCACTTAATAGTGTAAAATGTATTCACATCTTTCCTCATTTAGCGTGTTCTTAAGCGCAGGAAGGGGACCTCACCCTAATGACAAAAAACAGCCCCATAGAATAACACTACCTTTTACATGCTTCACTGTTAGTGCTATACTTGATGGCAGGTAACGTTATCCGGGCACTCGCCAAACTCAAACCCTTCCATTGGATTGCCACAGAGTATATCGTGATTCATAAGTCCAAATCACTCGTTTCCAATCATCCACTGCTCAGTGGCATTGCTCTCTACACAATCTCAAGCGACGCTTACCACCGACTACGGAAATGCGTGTCTATGGAGCTGCTAGTCGTATCTCATTCTTTCTAACTCCCAACACACAGTCATCCTGCTACCTGGACTGCTGGCAGCTCTTAGGAACTCACGGGTGATTCCTTCCCGCTGATTTCATATGATTTTTACAACCAAGTTCTGCAATACTCGTCGTTACCTGTCCGTCGGTATATGAAGTCTGCCTGGTCTTGGTTTAGTTGTGGTCGTTATTTTGAGTTTCCGCTTCACAACCACATCAAGAGCAGTTTACTTGGGCAGCTTTAGAAGAATTGAAACGTGCCCAAAAAATTTGTTTACGCAGGTGACATACAGTGACTTGCCATCTTTTTGCGTCACTGAGCTCTCCTGACCGACTCATTCTGCTGTTACTGCTTTTGTACTGACAACTCAGTACTCTCCGCGGTTTTTTATACTGGTTGGTGCGCTTCTCGTGACATCTAATGGCCAATTCCGCATTATACGGAAGTGTCCAGATACTTTTAAACAGATGGTGTAGGTCAATGGTGTAGACGTTAAACAGAAGAGGTTCCAAAACAGATCCTTTAAGCAACCTCATACCCGCAGTTCGTGGTGCTGTTGTACACAGTTCGTGTACGCCTAGTAGCAACTTATCAGGGAGAAAAGACAGGTGTTCTGCAGATGTGTGGCATATGCTTTGTTTCTTTAGTTGCTAGCTCTCTGAGTACTACGTTATTGTAGGCACTGCTTAGGTCAAGATACAAAGCTATTAGATATGAATCTCGGTTGAAACGGAACAGTGTATGACTGACCAGATGAATGAGAATACCTTTAGTATCCATCCCTTGGGGGAATGGGTAATAGGTCATAGAATTGAAGGCTCCAATGTAACAGGAATTTTGCCACTCTTTCCAAGACACAAGTGTAACGGTGCTGCAGTAATATTTTTTGTCAGTACTACGTCACAGAATCAGGGTTCGTCCCAGCTTTGATCACAGGGATTATTCTGCAGTTTTTGGGGTCTCAGTATTGTAATGTGTATTACACATTTTATTGTAAATACGGAGTGCGTATTGTTCTTCATATGGCAGAAATGATGACTTAGTGTAATGGGTATTATCTCGGCCAGGGGCAGAGTTTTTACCAGAGGAAAAAGCCCTTTGCAGCTCGATCATTGAGAGTACCTGTAGACGTGGGTAACTTCATAGGTAGTTGGATCCTGTGTTCTATGCCGATGTTTGACGGAGAGAAATTTGGAAACATCTGTTCCATAACACAATTCGTAAGATGGGAACTGTAGTGCCGAAATATCGAGGGTTTCTTGAAACTCTTCACTTTCTTCCATTCAGTTGGCATTGTTGTGTCCTTGGTTATGTAACTGCTTAGGGTTGTCCACTTCATCATTCTCTTTATGCTTGTATTTTCTGGAAGCTGATGTAGGTTTGCTGGGTACTATGACTCATATTTCTTCAGTGTTTCCTTGCGTTCATTGATGACATCCTGGAAATTGCTGTCCCGCCACACAAGAGTGGCTTTGTTATAATAGAAAACACTTCTGTTGAGAAATTGTCTCTACGGCAAATTCTGTAGGGGATGCGCTGTAACATCGGAATGTACTCCAGTCACATTTATACGTCGCTAGCACAGGGCACACGCAAATTAGAGACAGATATAGGGCCTATACGTTTCTAGCAGTTACAGGAGCAACTCGTACTCCTCCTAATTACGAGCATCGACTTGGTGCTAGTCTGGTGTTTGCACGGAGTGTGGCCTGCGGCTGCAGCCGCACGTGGCGCGTCTGCGTGTTAAACGTATTCCCAGGAGCGAGCAGTAAACGCGTGGTCAACAGTGCGCGTCCCGGTTTACGCGCTATTTTTCGCCCATAGCGAGACCTCACTCTTCTTCCCGCTCCCAGTAGTAAAACATTGTTGCTCCATACCTACGCCTGCAGCGTTTTAAGGCCGGCACTTGGAACTTAGTGGCACATACAGTAAAACTGTTTACGGCGCTACTTGACTTTCATAGAGCCAGTGTAAACCATATTATCCTAATGATTTCCAGCCTGTGAACTCTTTTATAGAATTTTAATTCAACTGTTACGTTGAAGGTATGTGTTTTCTTGTAATCCTCTCAGCCGCTAACATATTCAACACTTAAGTTAATTTATTTTAGAGTGGTCGTCTAGTGGTCAATGTTTTATATTCAACACAGATTTACGTGCTAACTTCACAATAGATATTGCCGTTCTAGGAATCGTGGGGAACGACACCAGGCTAATTTTGAAGAGGCATATACCGTATATCTTTCTTGCCGTGGGAGAAAGGAGCTACGGAGATCTGAGGTTGCGAATGTATTTATTTATTCTTCTCTGCGTAATAATGCACTTCTCTCCACCATTGTCCGACCTCTCGTAGGTCTGCATGGTATGTGAGGCATGTTTGATGTTGTGGAGAAGTTTTTCCAGAACCAATAAACCTGTCATCACAGGAATAGCGTTTTCCAATCAATAATCCTTTCAGTCTCTGAAAGAGCAAGAAGATAATGAGAGACACGAGTGGGGATTATGGAACGTAAGACATAATACCGAAAACATGGCGGGCTCTCATATGCTTCGATCTCGTTTGGAGGGTTTGGTCAGAGCTCTCAAGGGGGATCTCAGTTTCACTACCGATTTTACTACGACTCCTCATAACAAGTGACCCTTGTAAAACGTTTGCGTGTTTTTTGAGGATTGCAAAATCAGATAAGGACTGTGATCTTCTCTCCTCCTTCTTCTTATTGTATGGTTAGTTGGTAGGATGTGCCGGGGGGGGGGGGGGGCGGATGGCGGAAGGGGTGGGAGGCAGGGTTGCGTTGTAGGAGGGCTGGAGAAGTTTATACGTTTTCGTTGACAGCTCCATTTGAGTTTGCTTTGAGGACCATCCTAATAAGGCCGCTAGAATGGTTTTCATAATTTCCCTTCCACAGTTTCATAATTATCGCCACAAACTACTTTTGCTACAAATGAACTTTTGTCAATAAGCCGAGTTGCGTGTTAGGGCGACACTTGGATGAAGCGCAATTGGTTATGCAGAATCTGATACACTAATTGGAAACAAAGCTCCTACACTTCTGGTAGTTGCTACAGTTGAAGTAGTATTGGCTGCAGTAGCCGCTCAAAGATACTTGCTCCATTTCTCCCACACAGTATACATACGTCTTCGTTCGACGTCCAGTTCTATGTAGCTACACTGAAAGAAATACGTCGTTTCTTAAAGCATTCTGGTACTGGCGGATAATGTTTGTGCAGAATAATTATTCCATTAAGAATTTTCTTGTACGATTTGTATATGAAATACAAGAATGGAGGCAGAAACTGACCTTCCATATTAATCGGTAACCTTATTTGGTTTTTTCCCAATGACAGTGTCATTCTATGACAACTGGAGAATCATAATCGATGGAGGAACCCATTGCCTTTTTGAGACATTCACCGTGCGAGGGGCTCAGTGATTAGCACATTGAACTCTCAGTCTGGAGAACGACGGTTCAAAACCGTGTCCAGCCGTCCAGATTTATGTTTCCCGTGATTTCCCTAAAACGCTCCAGGCAACTGCCAGAATCATTCTTTTGAAAGGGTAAGAAAGATTTCTTTTCCCGTTCTTGAAACAAACCGAGGCTGTGTCTTATCTGTCATGATCTCGAGTCGGCAGGACGTTAAACCCTAATCTTCTGTTTTTCAATTGGTATACATGAATATATGATTTATTTGATTCAGATGAATTAGATTCACTGAAACTAAACGTATATGGGGGTGAAAGGAATTAAACTGCAATGACATGCAATGATATAAGTGAAATTCGTTCGGAAATTCTAAACCCTCAATGTGATGAATATTTCGTGACAAATTAGTCTTTCATGTGAAAGTCTCTTCATGTCTGTATATACACTTCAGCCTGCATTCATTTGAAACCTACTTAATGTATTCGAGCCTTATGCTACCTCTACAATTTTTATCATCCAGACTTCTACGATGTCGTAGGGCGTTTCCCGAACGACATAAGCATTCCGTAGCACAGATGTTTCACTCCTACTGCTTCGAATACACAGAAATAAATGTCACGATATAATAATAGCACGATAACTGCCTCAATAAACTAATCGTTTTGATTGCAGTGGTTCTATAAACATCAAATAGGTGTATCTCGTAATAACATTTTTAATAGAACATACAACTTAAGTGCATGATGGTGCATATTACCAACTCTATACAACTTTGTTTAATTGTACAGAAGCTTTTCGTCTTCTGTGCCACAGAATATCATTTGGAATCTCAAAATACCAAAATAGGACCTCAAATTAAACACGAAAAAGTAGGCTGAAAGCTTAACAGGTAAAAACAAGTCAAGCAAAGAATTCAGATGTCACCAAAATAAATGCATAAAGCTTAAAGCCTACCAAACGAAATTGGGAGGCCAAAATATCAGTAAAACTCAGGTCAAGTACAGATGTTAGAAGAATTCACCTGCTTGAGTAAACAACCGTTAAGGTACCAAAAAATATGCTTATGACCAATTTTAATAGAAAGTCAGTAATTAAGTCAAACAATATTGTATTTCAGTACATGCAGCTGCCAACAGTCAGCTGATGGAATTAAAGAACACTTCGAAAAGGCACTAGAGCTTCAGCTGTATAAGGAAAACAATTTTAGCCTTGTTCTAAGATTTTTGTCTGTAACAAGAGCTTTAAGGCAAAATCAAGAAAATAGTCTCAAAGGACATTAGCGAGATATACGTCTTCTGTTGGCATTTAGAGCATTTGACACGGTAAACAAATGAACACTATACAAAACCATTAGAGCATTGGTGTTGTTGTTGTGGTCTGCAGCCCGAAGACTAGTTTGTTGCAACTCTTCATCGTTTGCAAGTCTCTTCATGTCTGAGCAAGCACTGCAAGCTCAATCCTTTTGAAACCGGCTTAGCATAACTGAGCCTAGGACTCACCCTACAGTTTTTATCAACCAAATTTACCTTCATTACCAAATTGACAATTCCTTAATGTCTCTCGTGTCCTACCAACCGATATTTTATTTAGTCAGGCTGTGCTATAAACTACTTTTTCCTCAGTACGACTCAGTTCCTCCTCGTTAGTTATTCGATCCACTTCTCCAATGGTCAACATTACTCTGTAGCAGGCACTTAAGGAACAATGTAAAAAATAACGAAAGAGTAGAGATTGGGAAAAGTCTAATAGAACAAACTTCTTTTACAAAAAGATTTAGGTGTATGACTGGACAATAACTTAAGATGGGAAAAACCTGTTGAACTACAGAATAAAAAAAATTAGTAAATACTGTTATGTGTTAAGAAAACTTAAAAGAAAACTGCAATTTTGAAACAGTACTATGTGCCTACTACTTTTACATACATAGTAATCTAAGATATGGTATTATATTTTGGGGAATACAGGTATCACAAAAGTTGTTTTAAGTTCCAAAAGAGAACTATTCGTATTCTGAAGGGTGTGGCCTACAGAGATCCATGTAGAGGACTCTTTAAGGAGTTGAAAATTTTGACCCTCGCTACTTTATTCATCTATGAATCAGTATGTTTCCTAAAGTCAGATCAAGAATTCTCATCTCTAAACAGTGAATTACACTATTATCAAACCATAAATAGGGTATGATTCCCATAGGAACATACATTCAAGAGCCCTGTACCCAAATAGTGTGATGTATCTACCCAAAATATTGTTCAGTGCCTTACCAAAAGAAATAAAAAGCATACAAAACTTACAAATATTTAAAAAAGAATTAAAGAGGCCACTATTAGTTCAAAGTTTCTATAATGATTATGAATTTCTTTGCTATCTAAATAGACAGTGCTCATCTTTTGATTTTTTTCAACTTCCGTGTAAAAAGAAGACAAAATATGTAAAGCGTAATTAAGAAAATGTTAAAGTGAAACTAAGAAAAGGTTATTTCCCTTAACGGATTTTTTTGTATAAACCTTGTAATTTTTTTCATCCTGAATGTAACAAGAAGACAAAATATGTAAAGCGTAATTTAGAAAATGTTTAAGTGTAATTGAGAAAATGTTATTTCCATTAATTGTCAAAAATATAAGTCATGCTCTCTCCCTCTCTCTCTCGCTTTCTATATGACAATTCCTACATCATGTATATGATAAAATTGATGATACTAAATGGAACTGAATTGAATTAACTAAGTTTCTATTCTCTTCTTGGCTGAATTGTATATCATTCACGTTTCATTGCCCTACATGGCTACGCTCCATAAAAATTCCTTCAGAAAATATTTTCTAACATTTAAATTTATTTTCTGCGCTAATATATTATTCTTTCTCAGAAATTATTTTCTTGCCATGGCTAGTTTTAGGCCATCATCAGTTACTCTGCTGCCCAAATGTCAAAACTTATTTACCACTTCTAGAACCTCATTTCCACTCTAATTCCCTCAGCGTACCATGATTTAAATTGACTGTATTTGATCGCCCTTGTTTTACGAGGGAGTGCTGAAAACTAAGGCCTCCGATTTTCTTATTCTATTCTCAGTATCGACTGACGTATTACACGTCATGAATGTTACTCGGTCGACTGTCCTGCTTCGCTGATGCAAGTCTCATCCCGCTACCGCTACAGGGCTCCGAACTGAAGCGTGTAACATGGCGGTGTTGGCCTTCAGCACGGCACTACCGGACCACACACAAGCGCTGCGACATCTGCAACGATACGACGCCTTCGGCTCACCGTTATCGACCATCCTCCATACAAAAGGTTCGCAGGAAAGTTTCTGTGAAGTTTGGAAAGTAGGAGGCGACGTACTGGCGGGAGCAAAGCTGTGAGGAGGGGGCGTGAGTCGTGCTTGGGTAGCTCAGATGGTAGAGCACTTGCTCGCGAAAGTCAAAGGTACCGATTTCGAGTCTCGGTCCGGCACAGAGTTTTAATCTGCCAGGAAGTTTCGTATCAGCGCACGCTCCGCTGCAGAGTCAAAATCTCATTCTGAATCCTCCATAGAGTCTAGACTTGGCCCCATACAATTTTCATCTGTTTCCAGAACTTAAACAACACCTTAAACGACTTCACTTTGATAGTGATGAAGCGATGCAAACAGGGGTGAGGTTGTGCCTTCGTAAAAAGTCAAACATTCTACAGTGACGGTGTAAACGAACCGTAGATGAAAAGTTGGGGAGAAAGGAATGGAAGTCAAACAGGATGGGAAAAAGATAGGAAGGCAGTAACGACTTTCAGCCGCACAGGGTACTGCGGCAATGCAACGGAGTGAGTTGAAAATTTGTACTGGACCGGAATTCGAACCCGGATGCTATATTTCTTCAGGACGATTGCGTTATCCTCCGTTTTTTGGCATTTGGTCTGGGTGGACGTCACATGACATCTCTTCAATTCCATCGTTGAACACTTTACTCAGCCCTTCCTTTTTTTCCTTTCTTTCTTTACGGAGGGCAGCCAGGCCTCCGACCGAACACGCTGAGCTACCGTGCCGCCATTGGTCATCCGGATACGTTTTCTGACAAAGCCAAATCCCGAATTTCCTACTCGCCGGACCGCAAAGACCGCCGTTCATTAACCCCCTACTCGCAGATTTCTGTTTCCCATAGGGGTTCGAGCGTTGGTTGTGCATCTGCACTGAAACTTTCTTATCAAACAGCAGTCGCTCTCAGAGAAGGATAGCTATGAGTGATGTCTGTTACAATGTTAGCACCATACCTCAGTGATTTTACTTCTCCCTGAGCTTTACTTGGCTTTCCAGTTTTCTCTATGGTTTGATTCACGGGTTGCTCAGTTTACAGTCTGAATAACCTAGGGGATAGGCTACAGACCTATCACACTCCGTTGTCAACAACTGCTTACCCTTCATACCTTTTGACTGTTGTAACTGTAGTCTGGTTGCTTCACAAGTTGTAGATACCTTTTCGATCCCTGTATTTTACTCTCGCTACCTGTATTTGTGAAAAATAGTAGTCAATGATAGCGCGGATCATAGATATAACAGAATAACTGATAAGAAACACAGTCAAATAATCAGAAAAAAGGGGAGGAACGCTTTTAAAACTAAGGTACTCAATTTGTAAGGCTACCTGTGCAGTAAAAACAGGAACGACGTAGGCGTAAGACATAATCTAAAAGAGAAAAAGTACTGCTACACAAGAGAGCAACAAAGAGAATTGGCAACTGAAGTTTTTTAATTGATCAGATTCTCAATACGAAGAGAGAAAGAGAGAGAGACAAGGCTGGAAAACACATCCATACTAGACGGACATTGAGAACAGGTATGTCAGGCGAAAATAAGTAGTCAACTGACGACATTATTTCATAACTGATACCCCACAATGAAAAATGCATAACTGAAGATAAGTATGAGGACCGAAAACGATCCGAGAACATCTAATGAATCATAGTGGCAATGTACGGCGTGACTGTTTTTGTCTCACGATAGAGGTTAAATGTTCGAATGACGTATCTGTAGTGTATATCAGTTCGCGGGGGAAGCTTTGAGCATTAACAACCTTTATTAGTGTACAGTTACACTGGTTGCCTTGTCAAGCCCGAAACGACCCTTCGAGGCCTGTTTACGGCTTGAAAAGTGCACAAAGGGAACATTATTGGAAACACAGAGCACTGTATCGAAGGGCTTTGAGAACGAAGGTTAAAGTTTAACTTCATTACACAAATGGCTGTAAGTACTAATTTTTGCGGTTAAAACAATATTGAGAAAGATGTTACCGATCAAAAGGCTTGAACCAAACAGGACTGAAAGCTTGGACATTTGTATATGTAATTTGCTCTTCACTCTACGGTCATGAGGTTGCTCGTTTTATGTGTCAATGTGACGTTTAACTTAATGGCCAACTAAAAATTAGAATAAAAACGAAGTAAACCACTAAACTTTTCACAAATGAGGTATGAGTTAACAGTTACATATACGTTATGAAATTATTATAGAATATATTCTTGAAATGCGTTTCACTGATTACTGTTTATTAGCAAATCGCCTGCGATAATTCTGCTTAGAGTGCGATACAGAAATACTGTATTGTAACACTGTTGTTGTTATCAGGTATTTGGCTCTGAGCACTATGGGACTTAACATCTGAGGTCATCAGTCCCTAAGAGCTTAGAACTACTTAAACCTAACTAACCTAAGGACATCACACACATCTATGCCCGAGGCACGATTCGAACCTGCGACCGTAGCGGTCGCGCGGTTCCAGACTGAAGCGCGTAGAGCCGTTCGGCCACTCTGGCCGGCTATCAGATATCTAACTCGAGTTTTAAAGCAGCTATTATAATGATCTAATGGGCCAGTTAATAATTTCGGATAAAAGGAAGGTGCGTTTCTGAACGAATGACGGTGTTCTTAGGCACTGTTGTTCCAATCCGGACCGACCCACTTGTGTGTGCTGTCAATGACGCCGTCCTATTCCGTAAACTGCCTCCTTACATCTGCTGTCTGTATCCACTTGCACTTCTAGATACATCTGGTTCAACATAAACTTAATAATCTGCTCCCAAAAGTTTTGCACCCCTTGCATGTCTGTGAACGTTTATTTCCTTGCATTAGAGACGAGCAGGAAATGAAACTAAGGAGAAGTAATATTATTGTGAAATGAAAACGAAACAATAATAATAAAAGCAGTTTGTCCAAAGTTTACACCTGTTGTATAAAATCCTGACACTTGGTGACATTCAATACTGTGCTCTTCCATTCCGTACATTTCTCGTGCTTGGATGCTTTTTGGCAGGCTGTGGTCTAGACGTGGCTGTTCGCGCCTGTCCCACTCGTCGCCGACGGCTTTCCTGAGGTCATCCGGTGTTCTGGGAAGGTTCCTGCGACGATACACTACAGTTTAAAGTGGTACCAAGTATGTTCAGTGGGTCCCTGCCTCTTGCATGAGTAGGCACGAGGTAGGTACAGTGTGATCGAGAATTATTCTCTTGAAATGAAACGCTGTAACCAAAATGTTCACTATGGCATAGAAAAAAAGGCTAGAGGATCCAGTGCTAATGCTGTACAGTAGTCAAATTACTGACCACATCGGTCAGAGGAGTTTGACACCCGAATACGGTATGGGCCCAAAACATGGCTAGTCCACCTGATAGCTGAACACATCCGACCGCATGCCTGTGACGTGATGACAACTTTGCTCGAATGCTCTAAGTTTGGAACGAATATTCGGGACATACTGACAGACTTACAAATGTACACAAGCCACCTTGTTCCGTTCACGAGCAAGACACAACAACGCTCTACACTGCTGACTATGTGCGACTAGAGATCTATTGTTATCTCCATTGAAATGACTATGGCATAATTGGCCGGGAGGACCCCGTCTGGTGTAGTTCGGCCACCTAGTGCAAATATTTCTACTTCGGCGATATGCACGTCGATAGTAATAATGGAATGAATGGGACAACACAAACACTCAGTCCCCGGCCGGCAAAAATCACCGACCGCACTAGGAATCGAACCCAGGACCCCAGAATCTACAACCAGCTACGTTAACCAGTTTTCTCTATGGTTTGATTCACGGGTTGCTCAGTTTACAGTCTGAATAACCTAGGGGATAGGCTACAGACCTATCACACTCCGTTGTCAACAACTGCTTACCCTTCATACCTTTTGACTGTTGTAACCTGGCTGCTCAGTTTCCTGGCTTCCTCTTGTTGTACGCGCCTAAAGGTGTTCACGATATCGACATTTTGCACACCGAGAAGAAAGAGCGTAGATTAGATATTCTGGAAGAATTAGAAATTTTTAAACATCTCTCTCGAAATGATAGCCTCATTCTCAATGAGCAGTTTGTATTTCTGCTGTAGTTAAATAGCGGGGACCAACTTAGATGTGATCGCATCATTTTAAAAACCTGTGGAGGTTTCCCATACCTGGCTGCTCAGTTTCCTGGCTTCCTCTTGTTGTACATAGAAAGCTATAAACAATAAGGGATCTCGTTCATTAGTGCAGAGTGTATGAGGACTGTAAGCGAGACTGAGAGGTGAACAAGTTTCGTATCGGATTCTTGCGGCAGATCGCATTGGACATCGGCCACTTGCTGTTATTTTTCACTTGTCTTGACACATTTAAGGGTAGGGATCCTCATTTATTGAAGCTACCCAATATGCTAGTCTCTCAAACGAAGATCTTCAGAACAAAGATTACATAATTCACAGGCAGGTGACATATGTGCTTTAATGTACGTAAAAAAAGAATAATACGTAAAATTGTTTGAATTAACGGGCTTTTAAGTATGTTTTGTGGTGTTGGTAAATTGCCTCTGTCTTACTTTAACATTAATAACCATATCGAATGTTTACTTCCCTGCTGGCCGTGGAAAAGGTTACTCTGTGTTATGAATGCAAGGAGATTTGTATGAAATAGTAATTGAGGGCGACATGGAATGCAGCATTACATTTAAAAGGTCGAATCTGTCTGTGTGTGTGTGTGTGTGTGTGTGTGTGTGTGTTGTGCGTGCGTGTGTGTGAAACTTTTATGAGCAGTATTACAAACGTTTCCAAGACGGTCGAGAGGATTGTTAACATGGATAGCGACCTGATAGCCCCTGCACATCAGCTACCGATGAAAACGCCTGAAATGCGAGAAACTAGATTATTTTACTTAATTTTATCCATTGTTTTTCAGTGTTCCGTCCGCGACTGTTTTATTTTCGTAAAATGAAGAACCAACTGCCTTCAGTCACAAGTTGCGTTTATTTCCTGCACTATGCATTTCGAGCTCTGGAGGCTCATCTTCAGGTGCTTTTTAGTGATTTACATCAGGTTTTGTAGTTGTTTGCAGTTTAACATTGTATGATGTCTGCTTCTGTTGTGCAGTTGGTATACATAGGACAAACAAGACATGCCTTTACGACCATAAGTAAAGAACATCTTTTAAGAAAAAATGGCACTAGAACCCAAAATTCGTGTTTTACTGACAGCCTTTTGATTACAGGTCACGCGCCTAAAGGTGTTCACGATATCGACATTTTGCACACCGAGAAGAAAGAGCGTAGATTAGATATTCTGGAAGAATTAGAAATTTTTAAACATCTCTCTCGAAATGATAGCCTCATTCTCAATGAGCAGCTACAATTTCGTAATAAAAACTTCTTCAACGGTATAAAGCCGTTACTTGATATTTGATTTCGGGTTTCCTCGTGCAGTTACCGCAATTTTTTTTTCTATCTAAGTCGACTCAAAATTTTTCGTTTATTAAATGGTTTATGTAGGCTGTATTTCATGTTATATTGTTTTTCTACAGGCTGTGTCATTCAGCACTCTTTGTATTTTCTATAATGGTGTTTTCATCCCTTAAACTGAACTTCTAAGATTTGACGTAGACAAAATGTTACCTTGTCCGCCGCTGTCAAACAAAATATTGCTTTTTACTTCATGTACTGAATAATGTTCATCATAATATTCGTCTGTCCTTATCTGAATCTTAAGTAGCCAGTTTGTACTTGCGGCCACTAGATGGCACTCTTGATGTAATATTCACCTGCCCGCAGTTGCTAAAGCGGGCGCCTTAGTCTGCTGCTACCTGTGGCTTGACGTGTATGAGCGGCCCACAGTGGCTCGCCTGCCATATGTTCTTTTCTAAAAAAGAAACTGTGACTAAAGCTTTATCGCTTAATATTTATTTTATACGTGACATGTAGGTACTGTTTTCTTCTTGTACTGTTAGTCAGTACTTTTGTGTAAAAAATTTTTCCCATAATTCTGTACTTACGTTATAGGCCAATTTGAATGTTTAATTTCTGGTGAAGGCTCTCACGGAAGTGGCAAAACCAGGTTAAAAGACTTAATTTTTGCGACCGAAGGCTGTAATTGCTTTAACTTTAGTTAGTCATCACTTCTTTTTCACGGAAGATTTAACGACTGTGAACTACGAGGACTGGATCCTCTACCCTCTCTTTCCTCTAACAGTGAGGAATGAGCAGATGAATTTTCGTGGTGCAATTGGTGTGAATTATTCTGCAGGAAATCACTGCGAGTTCTGCTGACTGATTCACGATATTTGCGTAGAACTTCCCGGTAGTATTGACCGCACAACGTCTTGACGTGAACTCATGGTACATCATCCCACATAAATCGTAAACAGTTTGGGCAGAACGTTCGGTTTGATTTCGCTAGTTTTCTTCAAGACTTGCCATTTCAGGGAACTTCCATTAGGACGACTGGCTTTTAATTTCAACATATACTCATATACCCAACACCGTCATGAACTTCATTCATCGCCCGACCAATATTTATTTGGCAATGGTTTTTGTCAGAATTCTACAATACAGGAATAAATTCCGCAGGTATGATCTGATCAGTATATGTTCCTTTACGAAAAACATAGAATGAGATTTTATTTTCTTCTGCTGTAAGCGTCCAGTCGAGAAAGTTTAATTGACGGGCCTCTTTTTCGAGTTCGATGGTGAACAATATTTTCTCATGAAGTTCATTAAAGAGATTGAAAATACGGTCAATGCCATCAGCAGGTCCTTTGTAGATGACTAAAATATCATCAGCATATCTGAAATAGGGGAGAATGCCTAGTGCTGTAGCTGAGAAGCAGTTGAAAAACTTTTTTTCTAAAGAGTAATTGAAAATATCAGAAAGAATACCAGCTGATTTCCCATAGGGACACCGCCGGATTGCTGATATAATTGTTCATTAAATTCAAAATAGTTGTATTTGATTATTACGTTGATTCCATTTATTAAGCCAGTGATTCGTTCATCTGAAGGTTCTTTTTTGAAATGACGTAAATTTTGTTCTACGATTCTAAGCGTTTCTTGTACGGGAACGTTAGTATACAGATTTTTTGAGATTTAGTGAAAACAACTTTGTATCGGCACTGCCTTCTAAATCTTTTATTTTATAGATTAAGGCGTGACAATTGGGGATGTAATAATTGTTCTCGAAGAAGAATGATTTTTCAGAGTTTCATGCAGCAGTTTGGCTAAATCATGGTACGCGCTATTAGCCGAGCCGTCTAGAGCGCTGCAGTCATGGACTGTGCAGCTGGTCCCGGCGGAGGTTCGAGTCCTCCCTCGGGCATGGGTGTGTGTGTTTGTCCTTAGGATAATTTAGGTTAAGTAGTGTGTAAGCTTGGGGACTGATGACCTTAGCAGCTAAGTCCCATAAGATTTCACACACATTTGAACATTTTTTTGGTACGCGCCATGCATACTATTAGAAATCGGCCGTATCGGATGCTTAGGTTTGTGAATTTTGAACTGAGAACGAAGTTTTGGCGGCTGACGGCTCGTATTGATAAGCATTTTCTTCTGAAAATGTTTGGTTAAAAATTTTGTTTCATTGATAGCTGACCTGACTTCTTATTGTAATTCTGGAGTCGATCTTCATGCAAATCCGATTTATTATTTTCGTTAAAAAGATTTTAGAAGTATATTCAGAATTGTAGGCAATAACTAAAGAGCAACCGTTGTCTTACTTAGTTATTACAGCATCAGCTTCTTTAAGTTTGTTATTAATGGATTTAACCAACTTCCTATCGTTATGCATAACATTATGAAGACAGGCTGTGTTTTTACTGAGAATGTTAGCTAATCAAAAGCAATTCTAGTTTGACATGAATTATCCATTTATTTACAATCAAGACCATTTTTTAGGTCGACAAGCATATTTTGAATTTTTTGTCTGCCACGTTGGGCATGAGTACTGTCTTCAGAGCGAGTGCCCTTAGTATTCACTTCTTTGTGATACCACAGATTGCACGTCATCTTCTCCATTACTACTGAAGAAGCATAGTAGTTGAGGGACTTATACGCGTGTAGCAGCATTAAAGCAAAACACTGTAATCTAAACGCTTACCAATCTTCAAGTGAAGTTTTCGTCCCTCTACAGAGGTTGCACGTAGACAGTAAATTCACTGTTCTTGCCATGAGGTTGTAAAGGAGCTACCCATTAACTAGATAAGGTTCACTGCTAGTAAAATAAAAATCAAAAGTTTGTTAGGATGCTATCGGTTTATAATTTCACATTCATCTGAGAAAAAGGAAAACTAATCACAGAAATTGTATGTAACAAACGTCCGCCCACAAACGTCACACATCAAGTGGCAGCAGCAACAACAGCCGAAATACAAGCAGCAACGGTGAAGTAATACTTTTTGTGACATATTATAATTTCCTAATCAGGAGCGAATTATTTAGTCAAATAGTTCAAATGGCTCTGAGCACCATGGGACTTAACATCTGTGGTCATCAGTCCCCTAGAACTTAGAACTACTTAAACCTAACTAACCTAAGGACATCACACACATCCATGCCCGAGGCAGGATTCGAACCTGCGACCGTAGCGGTCACGCGCTTCCAGACTGAAGCGCCTCCAACCGCACGGCAATTATTTAGTCTCATCTGAGTAGTTTGGTAGTTTAGTTTTGACCTCTGCGTGGTAATCTAATTTATTAGACATGGTGCTTGCATTTTCGTCAGTGTGTGCAGCAGAGATCCGTAACCCCTGTCGATAGTCCTTTGTTTTTTTTGTGTAGTGTAGTTTTCCACGGTGTTTACTGCGGATAGGGACTGTGATTGCTGTGCGCGAATGTGAGCCGCGCTGGTGACACTTCAGTCTTAGCTCCAGCCTGTAATGTCTTCGGTTACACAGCTTGAGACTGTAGTGGATGGACATCACAGTTGTGGGCGGCCGTGGAGATCCAACGGACGTCCAGGACGACTCACTAGTCCGCCAATCGCTCCGCACCGGTGGCAAGAATGTTACTGCTTTCACAGGTTGACCCCTCACCCGTGGTCGAGTGGGGGATAGCCTCGGGGCGTAGCAGGCTGCGAAAATCTTCGTAGAGGGTCGAAAGTAAGGTCACCTGGATAGTCTGATAAACAGGTTCCAGATACTGTCTGTGGCTGACACTGTCCCTCAGCCAGATGCCCGCTTGTCCTGCTTCAGAGGAAATCTCTCAGCCTGAAAGATCAGAAGAATCACAGAGGGTGGGATTATTGGTAGTTGGGGGCTCCAATGTTAGGCGCGTTATGGGGCCCCTTAGGAACATGGCTGCCAAGCAGGGGAAGAAAGCCCTTGTGAATTCCGTGTGCTTACCAGATGGAGTCATTCCAGACGTGGAACAGGTGCTTCAGGATGCCGTGAAAACCAACTGATGGTGGTAGCTCACATCGGTACCAGTGATGTGTGTCACTTTGAATCGGAGATTCTCGCTGGTTTCGAGCAGCTATCAGAAGTAGTAAAGGCTTCCATTCTCACTTGCGAGATGAAAGCAGAGCTCACCATTCACAGCATAGTCGACACGACCGATTGTGGGCCTCAGGTACAGAGCCGAGAGGAGGGTCTCAATCAGAGGCTCAGGGGGTTCTGTGACATTGTAGGTTCAAATGTGTGTGAACTCCTAAGGGACCAAACTGCTGAAGTCATCGGTCCCTAGACTTCCACACTACTTAAACTAACTTAACGCTAAGGACAACACACACACCCATGCCCGAGAGAGGACTCGAACCTCCGGCGGGAGGGGCCGCACGATTAGTGAGATGGCGCCTCTAACCGCGCGGCCACTCCACGCGGCGACCGTCTGGGCTGCAGATTCTTCGACGTACGCAGTAGGCTGGTGGGGTTTAGAGTTCCTCATGAACGGAGAAAGCGGCTACACGGTTAGCAGGGAATGTGTGGCGTGGACTGGGCGGGTTAGAGGGTCTCGGGGAAACACAAAAGGGCTTCAGTCTCGAAGGGTGTATGTAGGTTAAAGAAAGGAAGAACATAGATCCAGGAACCGTCGGTATAACAGTTGTAAACTGTCGTAGCTATGTTGGAAACGAACCACAGCTCAAAGCGCCAATAGAAAGCACTGATGCCGAAATTGTTGTAAGCATTGACAGCTGTCTAAAGACGAAAGTTTGGCGAAGGACCTAACAGTGTTCACAAAAGATAGGCTAAACACAGTTGGTGGTGGCGTGTTTGCTTCTGTTAGAAGTAGATAGTTCCTGTGAGTTAGTATGGGTAGACGTCATTCTTGGCAACCGGAATTAAATAATAATTTGATCCTTTTACCGAACTCCAAATTCAGACGATACAGTTGCTGAAAGCTTAAAAAAATTGAGTCTAATTTCAAACAGGTACCCGACTCCAATAAATATAGGTTGACGTGACTTCAATATATCCTCGATATGTTGGTGAAAATACATGCTTAAGTGCGGAGGTAAGCATAAAATGTCGTCCGAAATTGTACTGAACGCATTCTCTGAAAACTTTCGAGCAGTTATTTCATGATACCACTCGAATTGTAAACGGTTGTGAAAACACACTTGACCTCTTAGCAAAAAACAATCGTGAACTAATAACGAGCGTCAACATGGATGCAGGGATTAGTGAACACAGGATTGTCGCAACGAGACTGACCACCGTAACGCTCAAATACTCCAAAAATAAACGAAAAATATACCTATTCGAAAAAGGAGATAAAAATTCGCTTGACGCCTTCCTGAGAGTCAATCTCCACTTCTTCCATATTAACAGTGTAAGTGTAGACCAGATATGGCTTGAATTTAAATAAAAAATGTCGAGAGCTTTATACCAAATAAATTAACAAATGATGTAGCAGATCCCACTTGGTACACAAAACCGTTCAGAACACTGTTGCAGAAACAACGAAAAAGGCCCCAAATCCCCAAGACTGGGGATGTTTTACTGAAGATCGAAATTTTGAGCAGACTTCCTTGCGACATGCTTATAATAGTTTCCACAACGAAACTTTGTCTTGAAACGTGGAAGAAAATCCAAAGAGATGGTCGTATGTGCCGTATGCTATCAGCAAGACACAATCAATACCTTCTCTGCAGGATAGTAATGGAAATACTATCGATGACAATTCTGCTAAAGTAGAGTTATTAAATACAGCCTTCCGAAATTCCTTCCTCATAGAAAACGAAATAAATATTACAGAATCGAATCAAGACTATCTGCCAACATGAGTAACTTAGAAGTAGATACCCTTGGAGTATTGAAGCAACTTAAATCGCTTAATAAAAGCAAGTCTTCCGGTACAGGCTGTATATCAATTAGGTTCCTTTCAGAGTATGCTGATGCAATAGAGCCATTCTTAAGAATTATATACAACGTCTCTCGCAACGAAGGGTCCATACCCAAAGACTGGAAATCTTCACAGGTTACACCAATATTCAAGAAAGGAAATAGGAGAAATCCATTAAATTACAGGCTCATATCATTAACGTCGATATGCAACAGGATTTTGGGACATAAATTGTGCTCGAATATTATTAATTATCTCCAAGAGAACGGTCTATTGGCACACAGTCAACACGGATTTAGAAAGCATCATTCTTGTGAAGCACAACTTACTCTTGACGAGGGATTTCAAATTGATTCCGTATTTCTAGATGTCCACAAGTTGCTTGTAATGAAAGTGCGTGCTTATGTAAAACGCCGCAGTTATGTGACTGGATTCGTAATTTCCTGTCGCAAAAGTCTCAGTTCGTAGTCATTGACGGAAAGTCATAGAGTAAAACGGAAGTGATTTCTGGTGCTCCTCAAGGTTGTGTTGTAGGCCCTCTGCCGTTACTTATCTATATGAACGATTAGGAGATTACCTGAGCAGCCGTATTAGGATATTTTTATTTTGTTGACGCGGGCCTACATAGGGAGAAACGATCATCATAGTGAAATAAAGGAAATCAGAGTTCGCAGGGGAAGATACAGGTGTTCGTTTTCTCGGTGCGCTGTTCGGGAGTGAAGTATTAGAGAATTACTGTGAAGGTGGTTCGATGAACACTCTGCCAGGAACTCAAGTGTGATTTGTAGAGTACCCATATAGATGTAGATGAAGTAGCTAGGCATACACATAGCTACGAGCTATAGTTCTTGTACACAAATAAAAGCTGCATAAATTTTTGTGAATTTTTGATGAATGAAATTATACATCCTTAGATTAACGATTCTGTATGCGCACTGAAACACATTCGACTGTACCGTTTGATCTCTCTACTAAGAACTGAAGTGGTTAGCACGAATCACTTAGCTGGGCGGTCACTCGGCGCTAAGCCGATGACACACGAAGTGACTCTGTGATGTCTCGTTATTCAAATACTCTTAAAAATTGTATTAAAGTGACGGATTTTTTAAGAAAGTTTCTCCTTTGATTACAAACGAAATGTGAATCATACTTTGGTATTAATAAATAGATAAAAATGTGAGTTTTGGCGCGCTGCACCAATGGTAATCAACCCATCATCTACCCCAGCAGCTAATCCGATTAAAATTATTCAGATGGTGCAAGCTCTCACAAAAGCTGTACCCACAGTACTGTCTGTTGCTCGTACGTCATTCCACTTTATGATGTCATGTTGAGCTACTGCATCTTTGCTCAGTTGAGATGTGAAGTGTGAGAACAAACCTTATTGCTCCTAGGGCCATTAATGTTATAGTGCAAATTTGCCACCAGTAGCCTCACGTATTGGCCTCCGACTTTTAGTTTTACATCTGCTTCATTACTTCTAAGTAACTGTTGCATCTTTCCGAAAATTCGTCAAATATCGAATAGTGCTTAAGAATTTACAGCACACTCGCATCCAAAATTCTGCGCGGGTATTAACAGCGTCTAACATCCAACGTGGCGACTTAGTTTACATCTGAATAGGAAAATAAATTCTTCGGCAATAAAAGTCATCCTACGTAATCAGAGAGTGAATTCTAAACATCTTTATAGAATTGAATTCCGATCAGAGATGAGAATTTGTTCGTGGTCGGTGTACAAATCGTTGGATTCGTGACGAAAGGGCTATAGCAGCTGCCCGCACCCAGGCAGCAGCTTGTTCAGTCACAGGGAGCGTACCGCATCCGCCGCAGTGGGAGCAAATTATGTGCACGAGGTATTGCATGTGTAGCAAAGGCAGAATGCACGGACGCGCACTGGGGTCAAGGTGAACTCAAGCCTAGTGCTCACTGTCACATTGTCCTAGCAGCAGCCTCACTTGCTGAAAGTATACACGCACAGCACTTGCTCTACTATAGCTTGACCAATAAACACAGAGTGTGCTTCAAACACTTCGGACTGTATGTTCATGTGAACATAACTTTCAAAATGGCGTAAAATAAACCGTTGAAATCAAAGCATTTTCTAATTCTTCTCGATCGCGAACAAATGTATTCATTTAAATGACGGAGTCGACCTAACTAATGCGCCACATGGAAGGTCATCGACTTTTGCGGCATCAGTCTTCTGATGAATGTTCAGAGCTTCGGTATGCTAAAGCGATAGCTTATAGGAAAGCAGAGTGTGGACAAAACAATGAAGGAGACGAAAACGGAAAGGAAGACAGTTAGTGTCTCTCTAATGACCTTAGGAATCTCTTTGCGAGACCGGTAAAGTTATAGAAAACTGAGAGCATAGCCAAGCGGATTCGAGCTCAGACTTCCCTAATACGAACGGAACTTCTGTTCTAGATAACAAATACATGTAATAAAACTTGTTAGTAAGTCCTCTGTTGCTAGCATGCGTAGTAAGAGTACAACATTAATATATATCGTTTGGGTCTCTCAGAAGGGTTCTCAATCACGCAGTGTTCCATTCTGTGGCGACTCGACTAGATAGAAATCTTTCGTTAGTAAGTTGTGCGTCAGTATAAGATTTTCTGTATATAGGTAGTGCCTGCAGGAAAATACGGAAGTCTGAGACATGGCTCTTCCACAGATGTAAGTATATTTAATTTATTCCATTCTGCTGGTAGAAGTTTGATTTGGGGAAAGCCTAACAGTACATGATTGGACAAGAATGGATAAGTTATAGCGAAGCAACGATTTGGCGATGGGATGGTTGAGGTATGCATATTGCTGACTTCTGTAGGGGAATGTAGATTCGAATGTGTACCGCGTTTATAACTTTCAAAAAAAAAGGTCTAGTAGGAGTGAATTAGAGAAAAACAGTGTTTGTAGTAGTATAACGATGGATATCGTATTGCACTGAAAATTTGATATCTGTGGCCATTTTACAAACATCATCACAAATGTCAACACCATCAAGAATTTGTGGAAGGGCACCCTATAGGGCACCTGAAAAACCATCTCACAAGTAGCAACACGTGACTGTTTCATGTACGTCATCACGACTGGAGCAATAATGGTTCTCTCGCGAATATCGTTTGTGCGTTAAATGCCAAAGAGTTTCAAAGAAATCTTGCAAATCATGCATATGAATATTAAATTGTCTTCTTGCTGTGTTTATGAGGTTGCGTGTAATCTCGTGTCCAGGCAAAATTTTTCCTATCGAGACAATCCTTCTTGTGTTTTATGTTATATTTCGTTTATAATTGTTGTCTATTCCAACACATTTCTTTAATATGTGGAACTAATGAGTGTGGAACATGCTGTGAACCGTGTGAACACAGAGTTGAATTCTAGAACAGTATCTCACCTGAGCGACAATAATATCCTCAGCAAATAACAGTTTGGATTTCAGAAGAATTGATCCACTGAGAACTCCATTTACATCTTCACTCATCAAATTTTACAAGCATTAAATAATAAAATAATGCTGGTTTGTATTTTCTGCGACATATCTAAGGTAGATGACTGGGCTAGTCACAGTATTCGCCTTGATAAATTGAAGTTTTATGGGACTGATAGTATAAACAACCAATCGATAATATCGTACCTAACCAAAAGAATCCAGAAAGTTGTATTTAGTAATTCAACCAATGAAGTCTGGGGACGTTGTTGTGACTGGGTAGAAATCACATACGGGGTTCCCCAAGGGTCCATCACAGGTCCACTATTGTTCCTCATAGTTGAAAACAATCTTAAGTCTAATATACAACAAACCGAATTAGTTGACTTTGGAGATGATACTAATTTTGTAATCAATGAAAACATACATACAGAAACAATGTTCTTAAAAGTTTCGTTAAATATTTTTCTTAAGAATGGAACCGCTCTCAATTTTAAAGAGCCCCAGCGTGTTCAGTTCTGCATATCTAGGAATACTACACCAATGATAAGTGCAACACACGGTGAGGAAGTAATAAATAAAGCAGGAAACTCAAAATTTTTGGTGTACATATTAACGAGAGTTTAAATTGAAAAAGCACAACTGAGAACTCCTAAATCAACTCAGTTCAGTCACCTTTGCACTTAGAATAAATTTTTGGATTTGTGGTAAGGTCTTATGGGACCAAACTGCTGTGGTCATCTGTCCCTAAGGCTACACTCTACTTAGCCCTTAAGCTACGGACAACACACACACCCATGCCCGAGGGAGGACTCGAACCTCCGAGGGGGGAGCCGACGGACCCTGACAAGGTGCCTTTGACAGCGCGGCTACCCCGGGAGGCGCGCTTAAAATAACTGCAAATCTTGGGGAAAGACAAATCAGTCGGTTAATTTATTTTATACACTTTTATTTAATAATGTCATATGGAATAACGTTCTGGGTAAGTCATCACTAAGAAACAAAGACTTCGTACCTCAAGAACGTGCTGTAAAAATAATGTGATGTTCAACCACGATCGTCTTGTAGACATCTGCTTCGGCTGTTGGGCATTCTGGCTACTGCTTCACAGTATACTTACTTCCTCCTGAAGTAAATTATCGATAGCAGTTCAGAAGGAACAATTATATACGTAATTTCAATACCAGATGGAAAAATAACATTCATTGCCCCGCATTAAGGTAGTATGTAGTACAAAAAGGGGTAAATAATGCTGCAACTAAAATTTTTGATCACTTACCTGGATTTTAAAATCTCTGTCACACAGTAAAGTACAATTTGAAAACAAACTGAAAAAGTGGTTCCTTGACGATGTGTCTAGTCCTTTGAAGATTTTCTTTTATTGTGATGTGTAAAAGGTGGCAGGTAGGAATTACTAACATCTGTACGTTAAGATAAAATAAATAAATAAACATATAAATGTTCTGCATGTAGCCGTATCCACAAACTAATTTCTGGCGTGAATGTAAAATGACTCGTTTCACATGATTACGATTTATGGTGCAGAATGATCCATGGGGTATGAAACTAACTAATTAAATATCCAACCAGGCGATATACTCCTCTCCACTTAGTTCACAGTTACGACGTCTTCATCACTGCGCCAAATCGCTCTCTACTATAACAAACAATGCACTCCTATTAATTAGGAAAATACTTATTGAGCTTAAAATTGGGAGGAATCGGTGCAAAGTTTGAAAATAATGACTGTTCGTCGATTTCTAAATTTTCGTCGAGTTGGAGTTGAAATATACTTATTCAATTACCGTAACAATTAGTAGCATTTAAGCGTAATTTTTGTCCTATTGATCTAGTTCTTATAAAAAAACTGTAAAAGTGTGTTCTACAGGCCATTGAAGTTCTTACATTTCTTACTGACCAAGTGAGAGTCACTTTACGTCGGTGGTGACACTTAACGGTCTCGTATGCATTGAGTTGAGGCAAAGAAATTGCCTGAACGTGACAGATGCTGACATGGACAAACAGCTTCTGAGGCGCAAGGGGCAAGCTGCCAACACCTTTTTCCTCTAGCTGAAGAAAATTACGCGCCAAGGAAACGTAAGCAGTTCAGAGCCAAACTCAGCTGGACTTCTTCAGTGAGTACAGCAACTCACAGTAGTTGCTGGACGTTCATTTAGAAACGGCAACCCGTCCCCAAACATTTAGTATAGAACAACGATATATCGTTCGGATTAGATGTAAATGACGTCACCCAATAAAATGAGTAATAAGACTAAAAATATTTATTTCAGTTTACTGATGATTATTAAAATCTCTTCTGCATTTTATTTTCTTGTAAGAGATGCATGCCTCTATTGCCATTGTGATAAATAATTAATTTGTATGTGGTGGTCGCTACTGACGAGTATAAATTTTGTACGAAAAATAACATTTTCGTATTTAAGTTACTGTACCAAGCGTTTCCGAAATATGGTAAATACTCGAAGAAACTGTAAAGGTTTCTAAAAATACCAAATCTTCTTTTTCTCATTCCATACACTGGCCAGCACCAATTTATCGTTCTCCATTCTGTCCTATCTTCTTCAACTCTCTTCAGCTTCGAGTATATGGTCAATTTCGGGTCTTGTTTTATCTTTCTGCTGTACTGAAATGCTGTTCTTAATAATGCCTATTTCCTACACAGTTTTTCTATTAATTGCACAACGAAGGGAAAATGTAAACGTGTCCAACCCATCGGTCCTTTCTTTCCCTGATAGGCGTCTGCAACGATATTATCTCTTTTTTGTTGGTCATTTTCTCCGTCCATGAAATCTTGAGTACTCTTTTCCAACAGCATACCTCAAAAATCGGTTGTCTTTTATGTCTCGGTTCCCCTACTGACCACGACTCCTGGCGATACATGGCACCATACGTACAAAAAAGGTTTTACATACTATTTCCTGATGTTTAAACTAATATTTTTTGTCGAATGTCTTTATATACTCTTCCAAATTTTGCGTCACTGTCTTCCCATTTTTACAACTGCAACCTAGTTCCTGTAATGGTGATGGATTATTTTTCTGTCTTGGTGATCTCACTCAATGTGCAATACAATTTACACCATTTTGGACCAGTCTAAATTTCGTTCTCTAAATCAGTAAAGCTTCCAAACATTGATTTACTAAGGGTGAGTATTTTTCCACGCAGTAGACCAATTCTCAATCTTATTATTGCCTCTCTAGATTCTCTACGTTTCGTAAACCCCCTTTGATCTTGAACGAGGTTTTTATTAATTTTGTTTCATATTCTGTTGCTTATGATCTTTCTCAGTATTTTGAACGCACGGGTTGGCAAGCTTAGTGTAAGAAAGCCTTAACACTTGTGATTTTTAAGGTATTGACACAAGCACAGACATTTGGATGTCGCCAAGGATTTCTCCCTCTCTATACATGTAATTCATGAGCTAATATACAAAACGTTATGTTTTGTCATTCAGTGCTTCGAGCATTTCTCCAGTTATTGCATCGTGCCCATGAGCCCTTCTTATCTTTAGTTCTTTAACTGTTTTATCGAATTCTTCTCTCAGCACTTTTTGAACAAGTTCGTCTTATAATACATCGGTTGCCTTTTCCATTAACCCTTTATCCCGAGTCTGTCATATAATTTTCATATATATTCCTTCTAATATTCTGCTAAATCATTAATATCTACGATAAAGACTCCATCTTTCTATCTGATGTCAGAATCGTGTGCCTTTCACTCTCCAAGCTTATTCTATATACTCTCTCTTCATAATATCTTAAATTTTAGTAGATTGTTACTCAATCCAAATTTCTTTAGCTCTCTTTGGTTCTCGGATACTAAACGCTTGAGTCTACTAGAATGTGGCCTACCTTTCTCACTTCTAGTATGTTTGAAAGTCAGTCTCTTCTCAATTAACTTAATTTTTGAACTGTGTATTCGTGGTTTCTTGGTGACGGTGGCACTAGCAATTACGTCTTGCGTCTAAAAACACTGGAAACCGTCAAAACATATATAAAAAAGGAACAGAGTTTCATTCAGTAAATCGATGATGGTAATCAAGAAAGAGAGGAAAATCTCTCATAGTTTTGCTTTCGAAGATATTTGTGAGGAGGGTACGGGAAAGGGAATCGCCTAGAGTTTTAATATTGTCCATCTGGTATGTGGCTTTGAGATCAGGCATGTAAGGTAGGCTGTCGTTTCAGGAATATACTGAGTACATTGCAATTAATAACAGCTCAGTTATAGTTTATATATGCAGCCATAGCGTATGGGAAAGAAGGGCAAACACGGCGGCTTGTGATTGCTGTGTCAACAGACGCAGTGAAACACATTTTCTGTCTGCGACTACGCTACAATGTTAATTGAGTGTTCGTAGCGGTGCTTCGATTTAGTTTAATTCGCATATAGCGGGTATAAAGCGATGTGCCACAAAATGTGTCCTACAAACGTGTAAACTCTGCAACTACGTTTGTAACATTTTGAAAAATAACTTCCATATCATAAAGTCGAGTCATTACAAACAGATGAACTGGTCCACCCATGGATCGCTGTAACCTATAACACAAGACGTAATTAACGGACCAATAGTTCAATCAGTTACATTTATGTCGCCTGACCTTCCTGTAATGTGGAACCATATACAGGTCTCTATAAGGCCATGTATAAAACTGGAGAAAACTTCTGGAATTTCCTTACGAAATTGTGACGTCTCATTGAAGCCAACACGAAGGACTGCCTTTTGTTGGTCCCCAGATATGGATCTGTTCCACATCCCAGAAATAATCTCACAAGTGGCGCCGAGTTAATTTAATATGCTTTTGCATATCTACCAATTTCCCAGTCAGTGCGAAACCTACAAGATACACTTATATCGTTGTGCTATGTGAGCCGGGGACATATCACTGTAGTAAGAGTTATACGTCTCATTTCTGGCTTAGACTTCTTCACAGATAATTGTCATGTTGTAATGAAAGTACACGAGCAACGCATTAGTCTCGATATCTCGAGCTCCCAGTGATGCAATCTCCTTACTCGAGAGGAGAGGAATTTTAACTGCTGTTCGGTCATTAACATTTATTCGAGCAAGGTGACTGCCAGGACGATTCGGTTGAAAAGGAGATAATCGATTACTTTCTCTGTCCATTTATTCCTAACCTTTTGCACAATGTCTAATGACGTCATCACCGAAGGGACGATAAGTTCTTGCTCATAGAAGGGAGATATTTGGATTTGTTTAATGAATCGATACTGGGCGATTACTACTAGGGGCGTTCAATACGTACCGCAACACATTCTCTTTCCTTGGCCCGTTTCGGTTGAAAAAACGCGGAATTCGTTGTGACACATCGTGGAATATTCCCGCTTCAGCCCTTATACTTTCATGAAGTTCCGACAGGTTGCGCCGCAATGCCTAGCCTTCAAAATGGCGTCTCTAACGGAGGTGCGTTCCAAGCCAGTCATTGAATTTCTTTTGGTGGAAAACCAGGGCATCACAGTTATTCGTAGGTGCTTGCCGAGTGTCTACGCAGACGTGGCTGTAAACAAAAGCATGCTGATCCGTTGGGCGAGGTGTCTCATCATCATTGCACCAAGGTTGCGCAAACTTGTCCGATCTCCAGCGTGCCGGCCGGTCGCACACAGGTGTGACTCCTGCAATGTTGGAATGTGGGGACACATTCATTCGGATCACAATCAAACACCTCGCTGCACAAGTGGACGTCTCTGTTGGTAATGCTGGCGCACTCGTCCAGCAGTAGGGGGTACTCAAAAGTGTGTGTCCGCTGTGTTCATCGCAGCTTAACAAAAAGCCATGGAGAGTAACGAAGGACCATCTGTGCGGAATTACTCGTGCGTAACTAACCTGATAGCGACAATTTTCTAGCGAACCGGAAACAAATCGACAGTCCATGGAATGGAGCCACACAACAACTCATCTGAAGAAAGAAAGTCAAAGCTGCACCCCTAGCCCGTGAATTCATGGCGATGGTCTTCTGGTACTCTGAAGGGGCTGTTTTGTTTGATATCCTCACTCATGGTGCAACGATAACTCTGAAGTGTCTTTTGCTACCCTCACGAAATTGAAGAAACGACTCCAGCGTGCTCGTCGCCATGAAAATAGAAATGAACTTCTACTTCTCCCCGACAACGCAAGGCCTCATCCAAGTTTGCGCTCTCGGGAAGATCTCACAAAACTTCTTTGGACTGTTCTTCCTCATACACCCTATAGCCCGGATCTTACACCTTCCGACTTCCGTCTGTTTGGTCCAGTGATGGATGCACTCTGCTGGAAGCAGTACGTGCATGGTAGGAAGTTTACAGGTACAGCAAAACTTTGGCTCTGACATTGACCAGTAGAGTGGTATCCTGCGAGTAGGCAAGCCCTTCCACTAAAGTGCCGTAAAGTCGTCACTTTGAAAGAAGATTATGTTCAAAAATATGGTTTTGTAGCTAAAAGAGCGAGGAATAATATAATGTATTAGAACCCTGAATAAAACCTGCCCGCTTCCAGAAAAAATGGTTTTCGTTACTTATTTAACGCCTCCCGTACTACATACTCAATACAGCAGTACCAGCAAAAATATCCAAACCTCAGGAAAAGTCATTGCTGCGGCGAATATCACTATGAAAAATACACGTATAAGCTTTAAGTTTAAGTATGAAGTGTCTAAAGAAACTTGTATTTTAATCATAATTTTCGTATTTAGCAGACTTCGTAACGAAAAACTCAGATCTTACGAACAAGGATACAAAGACAGAGTTAAATCCTGTCGTTTGTTGATATTAGTTATAAGTGAGGCCGATTTTCAACAATTAACTAGTAAAACTCAAGTCATTAGAACAGATTCCAAAAATGCATTTTGAATCAAAGGGAATTTCATCATAAGTGGAAGGTTTTCGACATTTCGTTACTATTTTTGTTTTCCTTCTTAAACAGATGTGCTAAAGTGCCACCAGTTCATAACTCTTGATTTTCCACTGGTTCAACTTTCCCTAAGAAACAGACATGTGTATCAAGAAGTAGACTGGTCAGAAGTGGCCGACTCTCGCCTACAGGTGCAAGATACTAAGCAAAAGCTAATGTATGTACAGTGTGCCACTCATGCCGATATTAGTTGTGCACTGAATCACCTTAAATATTAGAATAGTAGCTAAATATTTCTTGCGATGAAGTACTGGCCAAGACGGCAGCTCTTCTGGGGTCTGTGAAAGATGATCTGTTTTTAGCTAATGTGAGTATTTATAAAATTTCTTGTCAGTGTGATAAAAGGTACAATGGACACATAACAGGCAGTGCACAAGAAAACAGCATCGAACACCAGTGACACATCCGCTATCTACGGCCCACAAAAACTCCAATGGCTGAACACTGTGTATCCACTTGTCATTCCATGGATTATTAGAAAGTCAAAATACTGCCCACAACCCCATCCTATTGGGATTCAGTGGTCAGGAGCTGTGGAAGTACAATTCACAGACAACCTGCTCGAGTGACACAAATCATGGAAACTACAGATTTCACTTCTGCATTGTCGGATGCAAAAGTGTTCTAACCTTCGCTGCCGGACATGAAAACACGTACCCACCATTTACGTAATCAGCCACTTAAACGTAAGCTCTCTGGATTTGCTGATGCGGCACTTTCTATGTTTGGTTCTCAAAAGCATAAGTTTTATCTGTGACTAGCGTTGTTGTTCCGTCTGTCGTAGTGTGGTGCGTGCACATTTCACTTCACATAATATTATTCTGTCAAGTGGTTTTAATTTACTCTACAACTCATCTTGAAGGTGGCCCTTCGGTTAGCGGTCGAAATATCAGAAGATGAAATACTGCTGTCCCAAGTACACTATGTGATCAAAAGTATACAGACACTCGTATGTGTTGCGGAATTGGCCTCTAGATGGCACGAGACGCGGTCCTGCCAGTATAAAATGATGCGTGCCATATTGTGCCGGCAGTAGAGAGGCAGTAAGAGCAGAATGGGTCGGGCGGGAGAACTCAGTGGCTTCGAGCATGAACTAGTCATTGGACGGCAGCTGAGAAGCAAATCCGTCAGGGGTATTACAATTCTTCTAAAGCTGCCCTAGTCGACTGTTAATTAAGTGATTGTGAAGTGGAAACGCAAAGGAATAAACATAGATAAACCAAGATAGGCAAGTCAGACCATATCTTACTGTCGGATAGTTATCGTCAAGTTGTAAAAAATATCGCACGAGACCATCGTAAGGACTTACAGGTGACTGCCAAGAAGCTACCAGTAGTGCTAAGCGATGTTTGAGGTGGTGTAAAGAGTGACGCCATTGGACAGTGGATAATTAGAAAAGAGTGATTTGGACTTACGAATCGCTCCTTAACCAGTTACAATCCAACGGCGAGGTTTATATTTGGTGACTGCCTTGAGAACGTTGCCAGCCATCTGGCCAGCCATCTGGAGTAAAGTACGGAGGAGTGGTGTTATATATGGAGTAGTTTTACACGGTTAGTGTGTGGTACCCTTGTTGCACTTATGAAAATGCTAAATGCAGAAGCATATAGACACATTTTGCAACATTGTGTGCTACATACAATAGAGGAACAGGTCGGAGACGATGACTCTATCAGCATGACAGTGCATTCGTTCATAAAGCGGCATCTTTGAGGCAATAGTTGTGGCTTATAACATACCACAAATTCACTAGCTTGCCCAGAGTTCCATCCTGAACCTAATGAAACAACTTCGGGATATATTAGAACGTTGACTTCACTACAGACCCCTGCGTCCAAAATCACTACCTTCTCTTGTTTGGGCTCCTGAGGAAGAACAGGCTGCCATTCCACCACATACATCTAGACACCTCACTGAAATTGTTCCAGCAGAGATCAATCCGTCATAGAGGCGAGAGGTGGATGCTCCCCATTTTAATTTCCACTAAATGTGTTTCCGGATACTTTTGATCAGATAGTGTACATCTCCGTAAGATGATGGAATAAGTGAAGAAGCAAAGTGAATTAAATGACATAAATCATGATCTTTACAGTCTGCGGACAAAAATAAATGATAAAATATATGGCGATACGTATATATTCTACTGGGATGCGATGCGTACGAAATAAAATCGCTGTTAGGCATAGAAGATACCGAAGAAGGCTATACATGTAGATATCAGCGGAAAAATGCTCCTGTCGGAGCACCAAAAATACCAATATGTTCCCAGACTGAGTAGCAGCTATCTCATTCTATCTTCCTCAGTACCTTCAAAAGTTTTTCAAAAAATTTTGACATGCGAACATATTCAGACTTTCTTTTTTAACATGAAACTCACTGCAAACCCCCACAAGCTGCCCTAACTGTCACTCACTCTCACCGTCTAGTCCATCACTATAAGTCGCTCAAATCCATCCACTCAAAGTTGTATTTCTGATTTACTCATTCAGGCCAACAGATAACCGTTGTCTCTTTGTGTGTCTCTGTCATTGTCTACCGTGTCACAGCCACAGAGCCCTTCGTTCTGTCCTATTACTATGGTCTCCTCTCACTAACACTATCTCCCTCTTGCTGTCTCTTAGTTATTGTATCTCTTTCCTTCCTGCCTAATACTGCTCTCACTGTCACAACCTCTCTGCTCCCCATTGTCATATATCTAGCTCTCATTCTCTTGGTTCCTCCAGCCCCCCCCCCCCCCCCCTCGCTGCCCCTCGGCACTGTCACCTAGCACTGTTCCGTCACTCTCAACTACACTACTGAGGAGCCAAAGAAACTGGTATACATGCCTAATATCGTGCAGGGGCTCCGTGAGCACGCAAAAGTGCCTCAACACAACGTGGCGTGGACTCGACTAATGTCTGAAGTACTGCTGGAGGGAACTGACAATCCTGCAGGACTGAACATAAATCCTTAACATAACGAGGGGGTGGAGATCTTTTCTCCTCCCAGATATGTTCAATAATGTTAATGTCTGGGGAGTTTGGTGGCCAGTGGAAGTGTTGAAACTCAGAAGAGTGTTCCTGGACGCACTCTGTAGCAATTCTGGACGTGTCGAGTGTCACACTGTCCTGCTGGAGTTGTCCAAGTCAGTCAGAATGCACAATATACGTCAATGGTTGCAGGTAATCAGACAGGATGCTTATGTACCTGTCACCTGTCAGATATACATGAAGATGGTATCTTTTCTTTCGGACATGTCCGAAAGAACAGATACCATCTTCATATATAAATATATAGTTAAGGTTCACCGGCCATTTGACCATTTTCTTCTGTGCAAATGCACAAACAGTGCCCGAACTCTTGCGAAAATCGGCGGTAAAGCCGCGAGTAATGAGTATAATGGGCAGGGGCACTATGAATATAGTGAGGGACAATAAGTTGCGAATTTGGGTCTCACGGGAGATGGGCCAGAGATAAGTCCCTGCGGTTATACTATCTTCTGTGTCCTCGGTGCCTCAGAGCGATAGTGCGTCTGCCATGTAAGCAGATCCCCGGTTCGAGTCCCGGTCGGGGCACGCATTTTCACCTGTCCTCGTTGACTTATATCAACTCCTGTATGTAGCTAGGGGTATTCATTTCATCGTAATTTCACCTGTCAGAGTTGTATCTAGACGTAACAAGGGTCTTATATCACTTCAACTGCGCACGCCCCACACCATTTCACAGTCTCCACCAGTTTGAACAGTCCCCTACCGTCATGCTGGGTTGATGGATTCATAAGGCTGTCTCCATATCCATATACGTCCATCCACTCGATACAATTTGAAACGAGACTCGTCCGACCAGGCGACATGTTTCAAGTCATTGCATTCGTAATGCGAACAAGCAATGCCTCATGTGTATTGACTTTGTCCTCATAAACTATGTTTTTCATCCATCTGCATACACAAAAATCCATTGGTGTTAAATCGGGCGATCTGGGTGGCCACAGACGTGTAGCACCACGACCAATTCATTTCTGGGGGAAATGTTCATTTAAACGTGTAGTAACGGCGTTGGTGAAATGTGGATGCGCGCCGTCATGTTGAAAATACATTTGCAATCGCGTAGCAAGTGGAACTTCTTCGAGAAAGCAGGACATTTCTTCAGTAAATAAAATATATTTGTGTAACTGCCGTTTAGTATTTAATCAGTTGCACAGTGCTAAGCGAAGGGCAGGATCTCCCGGATGTAAATGATTCACTTTTTGTTTATGGTAAGGATACAGATTATTGTACTTCAGTGTACGGCATACCTTAGATTGTGAAATGCCTAATCGTTCAGAGATACGTCGTATACTGGTACCCGGGCTACGTTGAACAGCATCCATAATATCCTCATCATCGTCTTCACATATCGAGCGCTCGTACTGATTATGAACGCTAGGTAGAGAACCTGTCTCCCGTAACATTCGAAATACTCCACTAATGGTTCGTGCATTCGGAATCTTGCAAGTTGGATAATGTATGCGATATTCGTTAACTGCAGCCGTAGCGTTACCATCACATTTGCCATAAATAGACACCTTATCGGCGTATTCCTCTGTCGTGAATTGGAAAGGCATCCCCATTTCATAAATAATCTACAAACTACAACAGTTACAATGTGGTTTCACTTAAATACACTGTTGTTATTATGTTCATTCGCTTTATACTACAGAAGACTAACTCGTTTCACGGTTAGAAAACGACTGAAACAACTCACTAAGGGTTGTCAACAATGACATAAAAGTTTCTACATTCTTAATGGAAAATAAAGAAATTTACTTGTAAAATAATCTTTGCTTCTCTGGATGTTTTGGAAAGCTGCTGCAGATACACGACTGGGACATGTTTTATTGGATTCACCAGACCAACAACAATAAAATAAATGTGAATCGTGCTTTACTTTAACCTCGTACAGTTTTGCTATGGCTTCATATTAGTGAAGTTGCTAAATTTCAGGCAAAATCTTTTATTAGCCGTAGCTCCGAAACTATACGTTTGCGGACCTATGTTTATATGAACTTTTTCTTTAGTTTTACTTGTAGAATAACATATTAAAACATTTGCGAATCTTCGTGAATCACCCTTATAGGAGTTGCCGACCTCAGCGTCGTATTCTGCCTATTTACGTATCTGTGTATTTGAATACGCATACCTATACCAGTTTCTTTGGAGCTTTAGTGTATTTTCCACCGCCAATGTGCAGTGTGCCATTCTTTTTTCTCATACTGCCATTGTCTCCTTCGCTCTTTCTATAACACAACCACTGTCTGCTGTCTTCTAGTACTTGTTACTTTTCCGTCTCTTTTCCCCTGTCACTGTCTGCTTCTCTATCAGCATAAAAAAGCGTGGGTGTGTTTGCGTGCCAAATTTGTTGGGAAATTTTTTAAAGGTGCTGAGAAAGGTAGAATGAGGCAGCCCGTATCCCACTTCTCAGTCCCAGTCTTTTAAATAAACAGAAACGTATTCACATTTTTTCTGCTGCGATATGAGCATTTTCTCGCTGGATCCCTTTTTTTACCTGATACAGCAGAGCATGTAACTCATATGAAAAAATTGCATTTGTCAGTAAAATTTAAATAGTTTACCTATGTGAAACTGAAAGAACGCAAAACCAATTTTACATCTCATATCAGATTTTAAGTCCATAAAAATTTTTCCCGTGCGTCAGAACTACAACATGGGGTTTCCAGATGATAACGGAGACACTTTATAGCATATTCCACCGTGCTACATCAATTTAAAAACTACATTATCACCTCACACCAGATTTTACATGCAGATTTTACACGAACAAGTAGGGTAACTTTGAACCTCTGTGTCTTGGACATGATGAACATATATTTAATATTTTCCAGTTTGTTTGAGATCGTGATATTAGGAATACATCGTAAAAATTACAGCCATTTTCTGTGCGTAGCTGTGTCTGAATGCGCTGCTGAGTTTACGTAAAAAAAGGAAAAGTTTTTGACGGTTTTCCGATAAAGGATAAAGATTTTAGAAAACGGGCAGATAGATGTTCTGAATGGACGCCTAGAGAATATACCGTTCAAATTTGAGCGATTTGCTGTGGCTATTTATTATTTAGATTTCGCCTCATGCCGGATTTTACGTGTGGAGGTGCTATGACATCGAACCTCTCTATCTTGGAAATAAATAAAAATATCAAGAAAATCTTCAAGTTATTCGAGATCGGGACCTTAGGAATATATCGTAAGACTTTCATCCATTTTCTATGCATAGCCGTCTTGAATCCGCGGCTGTGTTTTGGTCCGCTGGTGACGGCGAAAATATTGTAGAAAAAAACACTTTTTGTGGGGGTTTTCCGAGGAACCGCCCATCAACTTATGGTGCCTCTGTAAGACCCATCAAACTCATCTTAGGACACATCAAACGCAAAATTCATTAGCCGATTTGCTCCATTTTATTGAGCAGGAGAAAGTGAGTAATATCCATTCTTTGACCTGTACTATAGGATAGTGACACTGACATGAACGTTGTGTTGGTATGGTCCCTAGCTCTAGGTCTATTCAAAACACTTGACCCTAGCTTTATATCGCCATTATTATCCGAGGTATGAGCATCTAAACATTCCGATTTTACATGCGGCGAGTTGGAATATATTACGTACGCACTCTGTCGCATGCGTGCCGATGCCATCAAAACAAAAATCCGTACTGTGTTTGATTGGAAACCATGTTCACAGCATAGTGATGGAAAGCAACCAAAATTTCGAAGATTTTGCTGACTGTTTAAGAACAGAGTCTTAAAGAATAAGAAAGTGAAAGAATTATAAAATCAACCTTGATAGGGAATTAGAGATGATTTCGATCTAAGCCATGCCGAAAGTTACTACGGAAGGCAAAGAAGCTCACGTTTTGTTTCCATGAATTTAAATTTTATTTGTTTTTCGTTTTTCCGTTATAAATATTAATGAACTATAACAGCTCATCATACTTTACTTTCTGCAAGGGTACAGAAGAATACATTCGCTGAGGAAGACAGTACTTGTGAAAGGTAGAATGCATTGGACGGTGAAGTAAAAACAGACCAAAGCAAAATATGCCGGTCCGGGACAATTTTTCATGTCACGAATATTTAAGCAATTGCGTTTATTCGTGATTTCATGATGTCTTATGTTAGTGTATCCTAGAAGTTAGCGATTATTATAAAACTTTTACTCAATATTTCTTTTATATGAAGACATATATACGTCTTCCATAATGAAGATACCTATGCAGGAATTTATGAGAGAAAGAGAAACAATATTGAAGTTTTTTGGAACACAGTTTTAAATTTAATGTATTCACGTCTTTCTCATGTTTTCCAAGGAAGAACTATTGACAAGAGTGAACCAAACAAAACGTCTTACCATGTCCTATAAACAGTAGATCCACTGTGAATGTTTTCTTCTTAAACAGGTCGTGATGATTTCCGAAGTAATGAAGAAACAATAATTTTCGCAATGTGTCAACGCTGATGTCAATCGGCACGTAGCTCATCCTCAGGAGAAACACAAAGCTTAAGAGTCAGCTGCAATCTGTTGAAGGAACCATTCCGACCTTAGTCCAGGTGATTCAGGAGAATCATGGAATCCTACATCATGACTGCTTGATATTAATTTAAGGCCTGTTTCCCTCGAATGCTGTCCCACTGTCTTAATATTGCCTCCATTCATTTGTTTCTATAATAAATATATAAACGAAATTTACTAACACCTTCTTTTATTTCATCTAGTGTTAATTAATTTTCGTGGTACCTCTCTGGTCTCGCTCTTAAAGGCGTTGTTTACTGGCGCGGAGATGACAGGTTCAACTCCCGGGGAAGAGCACAGATTTTTCTAAAGCAGAAACGTTTTGAATGTCGTCTATTCAGCTCGTTGCGTCTAAATGAGGAGTTACTTGATAAATTAGGCAGAAAAAGTTTTAAGTACGGTGCTGAAGGGGCCTTAAATCTTAAGACTTTCACCATCCTGGCAGCAACACAACGTTACATCGCATTACTCGTATTATACGAATCTCATATGATCTTTCCAAATCAAAGTGTTTTTTATAATCATCAAGAGGCATTCTCATTACGTTAAACTGTTCTGTTGTTTTGAAATAATACTATACTGTATTCCTCGGTAGCCATCCACCATATTTGTTGCAAACCTGTTTCCAGCGACGGATAATTTTTTTATCCGTTATCTTTAGGACTCGTGATTTAATGAATAGGTGTTTCCTGCGATATTTGTCCGTTAGTGCACTGAGCGAAAGAAGTACCATGTGCACGAGAAAAAGATGATCTGAGAGGTGTTATCCTTCCGCTCGCAGAGGAGACTATTGCCGCTCGATGGCGATCGTAAACCTTTGCGATTTATGGCAGCGTCGTTTACTGCGCGTACGCCTTCCCATTAGCTGCATCTCAGCTCGAATGCTAGCACACTCTATTCAACATGATTGATGGCGCATCGCAAATAGTGACTTACACGTAATAATATGCGTTATGACATCAGCGAACACTCTTTAACCTTGTTCCCGTCTTTTGGTTTTTCGGCAGCACTGACGTGTTACTCATGTGCATCTCTATACCGGCTACAGATTACCTTGATTTCGATGAAGCACCGGTTGCAGTTGAGTCACAAAACGTCATATCGTCTGCCCATTTGAAACTAATACACCAGGTGTTTAAAATTAAAGTGCAGCTAGTCACGGAAGTCCAGTGTGGGCTGCAATTATCGTATGATAGCAATGCTTGGTAGATATCTGAAGCGTTGCGTGGAACCGATTTACGCTGGAAAATAATTAGTTCCGCTTTCAGTCACCAGGTGCAGATCTGGTGTCGTAAAGCATCTCGTCGAGGTGTTCGGTGAGCGCATGCAACCAACCTGTTGGCCGCCTAGGTACGCTGGACATACACCTGGAGTTATAGTCTGGGTGCAATTTTGTATGACAGCCGGAAAACTCTAGTTGTTATCCCACGCACCCTGACCGCAAATTCGTACGTCGTTCTAGTGATTCGACCTTCTGTGATGCCATTCATGAACAGCATTCCAAGGTGTGTTTTCCAGCAGGATAACACTCGCCTATATACCACTGTTGTAACCCAACGTTCTCTACAGAGTGTCGACATGTTGTCTTGGCCTGCTCGATCACTAGATCTGTCTTCAATCTGACACATATTGGACATCATCAGGCGACAACTCCAGCGTCATCCACAAACAGTATCAACCGTCCCTGTATTGACCGGCTAAGTGCAACAGGCATGGTATTCCATCCCACAAAATAACATCTGCCATCTTTACGACACAATGAAATGCACATTTGCACGCTTACATTTAACATTCTCACGATTCCACCAGTTCTTAATGTACCAGCATTTCACATTTGCAATGGTTTTTCTCGCGCATACATTAACCTGAGAACTTGCAATGTCAATCACGAAAATATGTTGCCCAGACAAATTTATTCCTGAAATTTTAGTACTCTACATTAATTATTCTTTGGTTCTGGGATTTTTCCCGTCAGACTATATCTGGGAAACTTCCAATACAAATGCAAATGGTTCAAATGGCTCTGAGCACTATGGGACTTAACATCTATGGTCATCAGTCCCCTAGAACTTAGAACTACTTAAACCTAACTAACCTAAGGACAGCACACAACACCCTGTCATCACGAGGCAGGGAAAATCCCTGACCCCGCCGGGAATCGAACCCGGGAACCCGGGCGTGGGAAGCGAGAACGCTACCGCACGACCACGAGCAATACAAATGCAGATGTTGCAGAAAACTCTAACAGCGAATTCGAACTTTTTCCCAAATTAACATTTCCAAAAGCTAAAGCCTTATTAACATGTGCAATATATTTCGAAAACATGTTTTTTCAGTCAGTTGCTGATGTTCGTGTTCCGAAGAAACGAAATGTATCTAGCGTAAATAAATATCGTAACTTGCAATTGAACAAGAGATCATAAATAAAAGAGGGGGAGAAGGAGGAGGATTAGGGTATGAAACCTCGTCAACGAGTAAGTCTTTTGGCATGGTTACTGTTCGAAAAATAGGCACTCATACTTTTGCATTCAATGTTGAAAACTAGTAGTACTCGTTTCTTTCAGTATAAGTTATCTGAAATTCTAGGTAAACTCATCAAACTACCTTTCATGGCGCTCGAATGAGAAAAGTGACAAAACTAACAATTTTGTGTTTGCTGCATGTGTTAAGCACGCTTCGTCCATTTCACCTATTGTAATCGAATATCTTCACAAATCAATGCAATATCAGAATTATCTGGAAATCCCGTCAGTGATTCATTGGTGACATCTTCTGGAATCGTTCAGCCAGCAATTCATTTCCAGTTTGATGCATTACGTGTTACTGGGAGCTAGTTAAAGGCTATATGTTTCGAGATTAACCGCAGATGTTGGTAGCAAAATGGCTCTGAGGACTATGGGACTCAACTTCTAAGGTCATTAGTCTCCTAGAACTTAGAACTAGTTAAACCTAACTAACCTAAGAACATCACACACATCCATGCCCGAGGCAGGATTCGAACCGGGGACTGTAGCGGTCTCGCTGTTCCAGACTGCAGCGCCTAGAACCGCACGGCCACTTCGGCCGGCTGTTGGTAGCAGCCTTTGATACACAGCCATTAGCGGACGGCGACATTTTGAGCAGAGTCAGAAGAGAACGCTATCTGTATGACAGCATAGATGTCTTCAATAATATCTGACTTACATTACGCGTGCAACCGCAACATTATCTTAGACCAATGGACTCTCGCCACTGTTTTTTTTCCTCTCCTTCTTCACTTCATGGAGTAGGCTTGCAGCCTGTTCCGTCTTCGCTGAAGCCATCTGTTCCTCAGTTGTCCTACATCTCTCTTCCCTAATGGTGTATAGGCCTAATTTATTATTTTGTTTAACAAATATTATTCCCCCCTCCCCCATACTCTTGATATACTGTTTCGATTTTATGCACCCCACCAGTATTTTTAGTTATGCAGTATGTATTATGTTCTTCTGTTATAATCTAGTTTTGTATTTGATCTGTGAAGGTACATCCTTTAACTTTCCTTTAAAATTTCGTTTGAGACGACTATTTTCTCCTTACACGTCATATGAATTCGCAGTTGCAAGTAAGGACTACTATCAGCTGTAGAATGAAACGACGACAGTGAAAATATGTACGGGACCGGAACTCGAACCCGAATTTCCTCCTTATCGCGATCGGCCGCCTTACCATTTAGCTATCCGTGCACAAACTTCCATATGCCGTCAACAATGCGTATACGACCCTTACTCTTACAGCCCTGATATAGATTCCCGTACAGGTCAGACGTTGTATTTGAAGGTTGCTTGCCCATTATCGGCAGATAAATACGATATTGCAGTGTCTGTGTTATTCTAATTACGACTCAAAGTTCTTTTGGACAAGCATGCACGCAGTTTCGTCCGCTCAACACTAAAAACGTATCTTCTTCTTTGTCATCTTCTTCAGATCTTACAAAGAATGCTTCCCATCGAACCCCCTCAGATTTTGTGGTAAGATGGCTCAGTGGATAGGACACACACACACACACACACACACACACACACACACACACAATCCGCGCACACACACGTTGCCTCCATCCTCTTCTTCATATTCACCACGAATTATTTTAGTTAATATCATGTTTCTTTGTTGTTGTATAAATGAACAGTTGACTTGCCTAACCCACAAAAACCTACAAATCCACCATCATCATCATCATCATCATCATTTAAGACTGATTTTGCCTTTCAGCGTTCAGTCTGGAGCATAGCCTTCCTTATAAAATTCCTCCATGATCCCCTATTCAGTGCTAACATTGGTGCCTCTTCTGATGTTAAACCTATTACTTCAAAATCATTCTTAACCGAATCCAGGTACCTTCTCCTTGGTCTGCCCCGACTCCTCCTACACTCTACTGCTAAACCCATGAGTCTCTTGGGTAACCTTGCTTCTCCCATGCGTGTAACATGACCCCACCATCTAAGCCTGTTCGCCCTGACTGCTACATCTATAGAGTTCATTCCCAGTTTTTCTTTGATTTCCTCATTGTGTACACCCTCCTGCCATTGTTCCCATCTACTAGTACCTGCAATCATCCTAGCTACTTTCATATCCGTAATCTCAACCTTGTTGATAGGGTAACCTGAATCCACCCAGCTTTCGTACCCATACAACAAAGTTGGTCGAAAGATTGAACGGTGCACAGATAACTTAGTCTTGGTACTGACTTCCTTCTTGCAGAAGAGAGTAGATCGTAGCTGAGCGCTCACTGCATTAGCTTTGCTACACCTCGCTTCCAGTTGTAGCCATGTCCTAGTTCATGAACCACGGGCAACGTATGAGTGGCCAAGTAAGTGGTCCCGAAAGTCGGGATACCAGTTACTTTGGAATAAGGCTGGGCATCTCGGACATATTCTGAGTCGTGGTCACCTTTGTGCTCATACGGCAAAGACTACCAAATCCACCGGTTAGTCCCTCAGCCGTTCGGGGTAAAACCCAATGGGACTCTGGGCAAGTAAGGCTACCAACCTGCTTCCCTGCTACTTTAAATATGATGCTGGCAACAATCAAAGCAAAATGCCTCGGACCTTTGGAGGTGACGGAGTCCCACCTCTAACAGATCCACCTAAGGAAAAAGAAAAAAAGTTTGCAACCCATGTCAACCTGATATCATATACTACCTGAATATGTTTAATTTCTTATCAATTTTTACTTCAACGTTTACTTACTCATAGCATGCTACTGACTTAAGCCTAACAAACCCACAGATTTGGCACAACTAAAACTTTACTCTTCTTTTGTCACTACTTTCATCCTCTGTCTCTGAATCCCAGTCTAAATTGCTATTCACGTATTACAATGATGGAAAAAAATCACAACACCAACAATTAATTAATGGGGAGTAAAGAAACTTCGGGAATACATTTGTAAAGCTAACATATTTAAGATTCAGGTTAACGTAAGTGGGAGATAAGCCATTGCGAATGTGAAATGCTGGTACATTAAGATCCGCTGGAATCGTCAGAATGTTGAATGCAAGTATGCAAATGTGCATGCATCGTGTTGTACAGGTGCCAGATGTCAGTTTGTGGGATGGAGTTCCATGCCTGTCAATCAATACAGGGGTGGTTAATGCTGGTTGTGGATGATGTTGGAACTGTCGTCCAATGATGTCCCACATGTGCTCGACTGAAGACAAATTTGGTGATCAAGCAGGTCAAGCCAATATGTTGATACTTAATAGAGTATGTTGGATTTCAAACAGTGGTATGTGTAAGAGCGTTATCCTGTTGGAAAACACCCCCTGGAATGCTGTTCATGAATGACAGCACAACAGGTCTAATTGCCAGACTGACGAACAGATTTGCTGTCAGCATTCGTGGGATAAGCACGAGAGTGTTCCTATTGTCAAACGAAATCGCGTCCCACACCACAACTCCAAGTGTAGGTTCAGTGTGTCTAGCACGCAGACAGATTGGTTGCTGGCCCTCAACTGGTCTCCTTCTAAGCAACACAAAGTCATCACTGGTACCCAAGCAGAAACAAGTTTAATTAGCAAACACAACAGACATCCACCCTGCCCTCAAATGAGCTCTCGCTTGGCACCACTGAAGTCGCAAATGGCTCTGAGCACTATGCGACTTAACGTCTGAGGTCATCAGTCGCCTAGAACTTAGAACTAATTAAACCTAACTAACCTAAGGACTTCACACACATCCATGCCCGTGGTAGGATTCGAACCTGCGATCGTAGCGGTCACGCGGTTCCAGACTGTAGCGCCTTTAACCGCACGGCCACATCGGCCGGCAAGTCGAAAATGGCGGAGGTTTGGGGTCGGTGGAACTCATTTACAGGGCGTCTGGCTCGGAGCTCTACGTGAAGTAACCGATTTGTAACAGTGCGTTGTGTCACTGTGATGCGAACTGCTGTTCAGATTGCTGTTGCAGATGCAATACGTTGCGCCAGAGCCATTCGCCGAACACAATGGTCTTCCCTCGCGGTAGTGGCACGTGGTCTTCCGGAGCCGGGTCTTGTGGCCGTAGGTTGTCGTGACCATCGCTGCCAACAGTCATGCGCAGTGGCTACATTCGTGTCAAGTCTTTCTGCAGTATCGCTGAAGGAACACCCAGCTTCCCGTAGTGCTACCACACGACCTCGTTCAAACCCAGTGAGTTATTGATGATTGCGTGTTTGTAGCCTTAAAGGCATTCTTGACTAACATCAACTCATCACGTCCAATCTCAACGGTAACTAAAGCTCTAGGCACTTACAGCGTATATTTAATGCAAACCTGATTAGCATCCTCATAGGGGTGCTACTAGCGACACGTTTATGCAGCTGCCGCGAAATCTGAATAGACATTATCTTTCAGATGTAGATACACACCTCCTAACTTTCGTTTGTGTGGCACAACTCTTTCTTGGTATATGCGATTGTGTTCTTGGTGTTGCGATTTATTTTCTGTCAGCGTATTTTATCACTGTTGGTAAATTAATGATTAAAGTTAATTTTTCCAACATGTTGCCTAAATTAGTACAAAGTTTAAGCTGCAAAACTTGTCAGAAAAGGATTCGTATACCATTTGAAATATTGAATCTAACATATTTATTTACTTAACCAACCAGTGATCTCCACAATGTTTATGACCTACTCAGAAATAATATCTTTGTTTTACTGTGTGTTCTTAGTACTTTGGAACAGAGTTTCTGTTTTTGCTAAACGTTCTTTGCACCTAACAGTTTCTGGACTCTTCACTGTTCACAAAGTGTGACGTTTATGTGTGACGTATTACGACAGGGAAAGGAGCCTGTGACCACTGGAGGTATTCTATTTTAGTTGTTTTATTTGCACATTACATTTACGTTCAGCATTTAATAAAAGACATTCATAGAGCCAGGTTCTAAAGTAGTGTTTTGTTTCTCTGCTAGACAGTGTCACAGATTACGCCGAAGTCCTAAAGCCAGACACGCAACATATTAATACACATAAATCCATTTGACGATGCAGGTTTAGATATTTGAAAAGAACTGGATTACTAAAGTAAACAGTAACAGTAAACCTGGTATTTAATATATTACGGAGCCCTGTCGAAAAAATTTGAAATACTTTCTACAATCAGCCCCCTAGTCATAAATGTAGAATACAGTTCTGAAAGCAGCTTGTTGCTGTCAGAGATCTATGGTGCTTAAATAATGTACTACAAGGCTCCCCCACAACTGTGGTACACGTCTCAAGTGCAAAAGCTACCATGCAGTGCTCGTAGAAACCCATCTGTGAAAAAATCGCAGCATGTGGATATCGAGGTTAGAGCAGTGCAGTGTATTAGTACGTCTAAACCAGATTGGGCTGATATCGCGCCATTGTTGCAGGCACCCCCATGCATTATCACTTACTCGTTTCTAAAATTGCGTTTTACTGATTATTATGCTATTATTCTCTGATACAGATTTTAGACACTGTCGTAATCTTATGAAGGGTGGAGCTAAGAACTTTTGACTTGGAAATACAAAAAAGGAACGTGTATTTAACAATAGTGAATTATTTTTTTCTGTCTACAATATATAATGATGTTACTATTATTATTATTAATAATAGCAATAAATAAAATTAGTGTCTCAGATGAGAATGCTTCCAGTAGATGGATGCATACCAGCCACATTACAGATAACAAGTACATGAATCAGAGAAGTAAGACATTCTGATTTTTTAGAATCAATAACAATACAAGACAAAAAGTTGCAATAGTGTGACAATAATAGAATAATGAGCAAGGAGAAGAAAGTGTAGAACTTTTGGTATTTTATCCCATCTCCAAGTTGTTCTTTTTCATAAGCACCATTTCTAAACCCTACGCCTCATTATCCTCTATCTCAGCAGTGTGTTGGCACCTCCTTCCTCCACCATTTCTGTCTGAACCTATTAAACTTCACATAGTTCCAGGACCCTTACATATATATATATATATATATATATATATATATATATATATATATATATATATATTCCTTTCGCACTGGACTGCTGCATCGACACCGCTGGTGGAAGAGTGGAAGAAAGACAGTTGCTGACAGTGCACATGTGCAATTATCAGAGCTGCCATGAGGTACACGTAGCTCCCAATCAAGGCCACTCCAGTTGCGACCATGGTACAACTCTTAGAAGTCTCCTGATAGGCAAAATGAACACACACTGTGGGAAGTTGCAGCAATGTTGGAGCAAGGTAGCTGTACGGATGTGACGTTCTTAGAGAGCTGGTACATTGCCTCTGTTTGTTAATTTTTAATATACACTCTCATTTAATTGCGCTGTCACGAGTTCGGACCAAAGATGTAAATCAATTGGGTTATGTTTTGTTTTGTCTTCTTCTTACATTGCGACGTCACCAGTTCGAACCAAAGCTGTAAATTAATTGGGCTGTGTTTGTTTTTGTCTTCTTCTAAAATCATAATCTACTAGTTACATGTATGTGGGTGAACGCATCCTGTATTAATTTGATAATTTCATACATCTATAAAAATTGTACTGTGCCACTGCAAGAAGATGACAGTTAGAAAGCTCTGATGATGCACAGTCCCTCCACACTTTTTCTACAACTTCAACAAGCTATTACTGCTGACACGCAGAGGTTCATACTGCAAGCACATATTGGCAGTTGTGTATGGTGTCTGTTTGTTTCATACCTTAATTTAATAACGTACACAGAGCAATTGCAACAACAACTAAACAAGGATTATCTATCCATTTACCGTACAAAGCTATTGTTATTGCGATGTGCTGCACCGTCGCCAGTTCAGTTTAGTGGGGGTTTGACATAACCAGACTGCGCTGTGCGTATATGTGTACTTGCCTTCTAGCATTCAGATCTATTAGTTATATATACGAGGGTGGAAGCCATTCTCATGGACGATATTCCCTTTGTCTGCTTTTGAGTCCAAATAAACTCTCATGTCTTGATGTAGAAGGCTGTGAATACACACGTGTGGACTGTTGTTGCTCCTGTGATGTGTACATTGGTGCTAATGTTGTAATAATAACAATGTCCTAAGCATAATGACATACACACATAATAATAATTGGAGATGGACAAATACTTACTTATAAATATTGGAACTTATTGTCTTGGTGGGCTCAAATTTAATTTGCTATCATAACAACAGGCAGGCACACACATTTTAGTCTATTCTACCAACTGTATAGCCATTTTAACAATGGTCCGCTACTGGCTGTCTTGACCCTCTCTATAGGCTCATGAAATTGCTCTATTTCGGAGTTGTGCATATATATGTCAACCTTTTACAAAAAAATATTAATAAAACATAAGTTATTTTGTTATTAACATACCTCTCTCACGCTGTTACTGTCTAGAAGAATGGGCTGGGTAAAATAAAACTAATTTCTATAAAAATATTGTATTGTTGTTCTCTGATACATCAGTCAAAACCATAAGTGTGTGTAGTAATTAATCATCTTTAAAATACACCCACTGATTCTCTTTCCACTGATGAATGGTATTGCACATCCTTGTTCTGTAGTTCTGTTGCTCGAGAAAAAGTATCACAGGTATAAAGGAATATATTTCTAATGACAATAATAATAATAATAATAATGGCTATTAATTATGAATCAGGTGCCATTATTGGGTACTGATTTCTATGTTCATAAAGTATAATAGGAAATTTTATGGAATTTATGTCCACCTCAGAGAGAGTATCTTTCCTGTCAGTTAAATACAAAAACAAGGCATACATATTTGTTAATCGGTATGTACCAATAGTAGTAAGAAATGGTGCATGTGATTCTGATCAGTACCTCTCAAAACTTAAAGTTGAACTCCTACCTAGTAAAGAACAAAGAAAGTCCCAAAGGTCAATAAAATATAATACAGACGGGTTTACTGTAACAAAAGAATCAATTAAAAACTATCAAGATGAAATTAAAGTCGTAAAACATGGCAACTGGGAAGAAATATCCAAAGCAATTGATAATGCTGCACAGAACACATTTGCGTCAATAAAAAATAAAAGGAAAGTATGTTGGAATGAAATATGGGAAGAAGCCATTGCAAAGAGAACTGACACATAGGAAACATGGAAATGTTCAAAGAAAATTGAAGATGGCGACCAGTTTAAACAGCAACGAAAGGAAACAGACAGGTCAATCAGAAACACCAAACGAGCCTTTGGAAAGGAGAAACTTTTGGAAATAGACAAAAAATTTGTAAAAAAATAAAACTTGTGACTTTCATCGAGCTTTTGAGAACAAGTTAAAGTGCTACGAAACTCCAAATGTTTGTTCCAAAAATGAAAACGGCAAAATTGGTTTAAGCAATACTGAAAATAGTGAAACACTAACAAGACATTTTGACCAGCTTCTGAACTGTCCTAAACCAAGTCACAAATTGGAATTCTCAGATATTAATGAAAATTTGGAAGAAGATCTACAATCATCTATAGAATAACTTCAAGGAGTAATTAAGACACAAAAACAACGAAGCTAGTGGAGAGGATTCTACTACAACTGATCTTTTGAAGTGGTCCTTGCCAAATATGGCAAAGGAGGTAAATTTACTCTTTGAAGAAATCCGGAAAACAGAGAAAATCTCAGAGGAATGAAAAGTTGCCTTGATTCATCCACTCCACAGAAAACATTAAACTGGATGTAAAAAACTACAGAAAAATCACATACGAAGTATTTTCCAAGATTTTATTAGGCAGAATATAAACACCACTAGACAGTCAATTAGGCGAACATCAAGATGGTTTTAGGAACGGAAGGCCATGCTCAGAACAAATATTTAATCTCAAGTCAGTAATTCGCCACATATTACATAATTCAAAGGATATTCTCGTTATGTTTATGGATTTAAAAAAACACTTTTGATTCTGTTGGCAGAGAAACTATAGATAAAATAATTCGAGAATTTGGCATAAAGTATAAACTGGCAAACCTAATCCATAAAACACTTACGGATACAGTCTCCGAAGTAAAATATATGCGAGAAACTTGACAGCCTTTCAAAATAAAAACGTGTGTACGACAAGGTGACGGCCTGTTCCCAATTCATTTTAATAGTGTGTTAGAGATAATAGAAAGAATTTAGAACGAAAAACGTATTAAACTCAACATCTCGCCTATAAGTTTAGGAAGAGTATGCAAAAAGATCGAGATCAACTATTTTGTATTTGCAGATGATTTTTATGTTTTTTTCCGAAAAATGTGGCATCTGCTATAACAAAAATAAATCTCTTGAAAGAAATAGCCAGCAGACCAGTCTTAAGAATTTCTGCTGGAAAACAAAATTTGTAACAAACGTTAACGATGCTCCAAAATTTCTGAAAGCAGATATTGAACAAATAAAGAGGGTTTCGAAAATTCAAATATCTAGGGGAGATAGTCCAAGGAAATGCTTTGAAAAAATCTGCAGTAGAGGAAAGTTTGCATAAAATGGGGAGAGCCTATGGTACCACCAAAGACTCTACAGTAAAAACTACTTATCCAGAAATGCAAAAATAAGTCATTACAACGCAGTACTGAAGCCAGAATGCCTAAATGCAAGCGAATGCTTGGCATTAAACTATAATTTAGATAAATAATGAGTACTAGAAAGGTGAATTACTAGGTAAATATTAGGACCAAAGAACAAAGCAGAAGGTTGGAAACCACGAAATAATGCTGAAATATACCCAAATATAGAAAATATTTCAAACGTAATGAGAAAAAGAAGACTCATGTATTTCGAATGCAAAACAGTAGATTAACTAACAAGATTTTCAATTATTTGTGGCGTAAGAAGTCCACAACAAGCTAGGTCAAGGAAGATTCAGAATGAAATAATATAAGAACAGAAGCTATAAACAACAGAGAAGCCTTTCGGGATGAAGTATTGAAAATGACAGGATTCCAAGACAGGGTAGCTAAAAAGACTGGTTCAAATCGATCTGAAGACAGAAAGAAGAAATACAGTCAACAGATGAAGGCATACTGGAAAAAAGTAAAGAACGAAGATCTGAAATTGGAACGTAGTCCTCACACGGCCTATTCGTAGTAAAGAAAAAAGAGAAAAATTGGTATAAAGAGCTATTTAAGTTTCAGACGTGGATAGGAACTGCTGTCTATGTTGCAGAACTCACTAATTTCAAAAGGGAGAGGTCCTCTGATGAATGCTTGGCGGATGAACACTTGTTTAAATCTTCTCTACTCGACAAAAATGTCACATGAATTGAGCACATGAGACCTGTGCGTATGTGCAGACAGCAAAAGAGTTGACCCTCCCGCAATTGAATTACACAAATTAAAATTGATTGAGGTGTGGGGGGCTCCATTTGCTCACCATTGGCGGGCCCTGGGGCCCCATAGTGATTCCCAGACAGCACGATGATGTCGAAGCTACACGTCCAAAATACGTAAACTTCTTTGGTTTTTCAAGTCGAGGCAATGTTATTGGGGAACATAGAAGTAACTGTCATCACCTTACACCTTAGCAAACACCATTTTAGGGGTGAGGGTGGGGGGGGAGGGGGGATGGGGATGCGATGGTGCGGAGGGGACAAAAGATAATAATGTTCCAGAGTATGAAATGTAATCAGTGTAATTAACAGGTTAAAGTCCAGTTTTATCTGCATTTCAACTGGGCGTACAAGAGGCTATCTGCAAAACGAACTATCCAGTACTGCTTCAGTGTTCATCGATCAGAAATGTGGTGCAAAGGTTCTTTAAAACGTTTACAGTCTGAATTTCCCATATCAACTGCTAAACAACACCTAAAATCTAATCATAACGCTCCAAAACACGACATATAAAAACACACAGCATATCCCTAGACAGATGAACTGACCAAGCACCAAATAGGATGGAAAGAAGGGAATGAGAACTTTATTGCAATGTATCGCTTGTTGTTGTTGTGGTCTTCAGTCCAGATGCAGCTCTCCATGCGACTCTATCCTGTGCAAGGTTCATCTCCCAGTACCTACTGCAACATACATCCTTCTGAATCTGTTTTGTGTATTCATCTCTTGGTCTCCCTCTACGATTTTTACCCTCCACGCTGCCATCCAATACTAAACTGGTGATCCCTTGATGCCTCAGAATATGTCCTACCAAGCGATCCCTTCTTCTAGTCAAGTTGTGCCACAAATTTCTCTTCTCCCCGATTCTATTCAATACCTTCTCATTAGTTATGTAATCCGCCCATCTAATCTTCAGCATTCTTCTGTAGTACCACAGTTCGAAAGCTTCTATTCACTTCCATACATGGCTACATTCCACACAAATACTTTCAGAAACGCCTTCCTAAGACTTAAATCTATACTCGATGTTAACAAATTTCTCTTCTTCAGAAACTTTCCTTTCAATAGCCAGTCTACATTTTATATCCTCTTACTTCAACCATCTTCAGTTACTTTGCTCCCCAAATAGCAAAACTCATTTACTCCTTTAAGTGTCTCCTTTCCTAATCTAATTCCCTCAGCATCACCTGACTTAATTCGACTACATTCCATTATCCTCGTTTTGCTTTTGTTGATGTTCATCTTATGTCCTCCTTACAAGACACTGTCCATTCTGTTCAACTGCTCTTCCAAGTCCTTTGCTGTTTCTGATAGAATTACAATGTCATCGGCGAACCTCAAAGTCTTTATTTCTTCTCCATGGATTTTAATTCCTACTCCGAATTTTTCTTTTGTTTCCTTTACTGCTTCCTCAATATACAGATTGAATAACATCGGTGATAGGCTAAAACCCTGTCTCACTTCCTTCCCAACCACTGCTTCCCTTTCATGCCCTTCGACTCTTATAACTGACATCTGGTTTCTGTGCAAACCGTAAATAGCCTTTCGCTCCCTGTATTTTACCCCTGCCACCTTCATAATTTGAAAGAGAGTTTTCCAGTCAACATTGCCAAAAGCTCTCTCTAAGTCTACAAATGCTAGAAACATAGATTTGCCTTTCCTTAATCTATTTTCTAAGATAAGTCGTAGGGTCAGTATTGCCTCACTTGTTCCAACATTTCTATGCAATCCAAACTGATCCTCCCCGAGGTCGGCATCTACCAGTTTTTCCATTCGTCTGTAAAGAATTCGCGTTAGCATTTTGCAGCTGCGGCTTATTAAACTGATAGTTCGGTAATTTTCACATCTGTCAACACCTGCTTTCTTTGGCGTTGGAATGATTATATTCTTCTTGAAGTCTGAGGGTTTTGTCAGGGTTGGCTCTCTCAAGGCTATCAGTAGTTCTACCGGGATGTTGACTCCCGGGGCCTTGTTTCGACTTAGGTCTTTCAGTGCTCTGTCGAATTCTTCACGCAGTATCATATCACCTATTTCTTCATCTACATCCTCTTCCATTTCCATAATATTATCCTCAAAAACATCGCCCTTGTATAGACCCTCTATAAATTCCTTCCACCTTTCTGCTTTCCCTTCTTTGTTAAGAACTGGGTTTCCGTTTGAGCTCTTCATAATCATGCAAGTGGTTCTCTTTTCTCCAAAGGCCTCTTTAATTTTCCTGTTGGCGGTATCCATTTTACTCCTTGTGATACACGCCTCTCGATCCTTACATTTGTCCTCTAGCCATCCCTGCTTAGCCATTTTGCATTTCCTGTCGATCTCATTTTTGAGACGTTTGTATTTCTTTTTGCCTGCTTCACTTACTGCATTTTTGTATTTTGTCCTTTCTTCAGTTAAATTCAATATCTCTCCTGTAACCCAAGGATTTCTATTAGCCCTCGTCTTTTTACCTACTTGATCCTCTGCTGCCTTCACTATTTCATCTCTTAAAGCAACCCATTCTTCTTCTACTGTATTTATTTCCCCCATTCTTGTCCATCGTTCCCTAATGCTCCCCCTGAAACTTCCTACAACCTCTGGTTCTGACAGTTTATCCAAGTCCCATCTCCTTAAATTCCCACCTTTTTGCAGCTTCTTCAGTTTTAATCTACAGTTCATAGCCTATAAATTGTGGTCAGAGTCCACATCTGCCCCTGGAAACGTCTTGCAATTTAAAACCTGGTTGCTACATCTCTGTCTTGCTATTATATAATTTATGTGAAACCTTCCAGTATCTCCAGGCTTCTTCCATGTATACAGCCTTCTTTCATGATTCATGAACCAAGTGTTAGCTATGATTAAGTTACGCTCTGTGCAAAATTCTACCGGGCGGCTTCCTCTTTCATTTCTTACCCTCATTCAAGATTGACCTACTACGTTTCCTCCTCTTCCTTTTCCTTCTACCGAATTCCAGTCACCCATGACTATTAAATTCTCGTCTCCCTTCACTATATGAATATTTTCTTTTATCTCATCATATATTTCATCAATCTCCTCGTCATCTGCGAAGCTAGTTGGCATATAAACTTGTACTACTGTGGTAGGCGTGTTCTTCGTATTTATCTTACCCCTATTTGATTTTGTATTTATAACCCTGTATTTACCTGACCAGAAGTCTTGTTCTTCCTGCCACCGAACTTCACTAATTCCCACTGTATCTAACTTTAACCTATCCATTTCCCTTTTTAAATTTTGTAACCTACCTGCCCGATTAAGGGGATCTGACATTCCAAGCTCCGACCACTAGAACGACATTTTTCTTTCTCCTGATAACAACGTATTCCTAAGTAGTCCCCGCCCGGAGATCCGAATGGGGGACTATTTTACATCTGGAATATTTTACCCAAGAGGACGCCATCATCATTTAACCATACAGTAAAGCTGCATGCCCTCGGGAAAAATTACGGCTATAGTTTCCCCTAGCTTTCAGCCGTTCGCAGTACCAGCGCAGGAAGGCCGTTTTGGTTAGCGTTACAGGGTCAGATCAGTCAATCATCGAGACTGTTGCCCCTGCAACTACTGAAAAGGCTGCTGCCCCTCTTCAGGAACCACACGTTTGTCTGGCATCTCAACAGATACCCCTCCGTTGTGGTTGCAGCTACGGTACTCCTATCAGTATCGCTGAGGCACTCAAGCCTCTCCACCAATGGTAGGGTCCATGATTCACGGGGGGGGGGGGGGGGGGGGGCAGGGGGCTGCATTTTTTCAATTTTTCAAGATACATAGGGAGAAATTCATAATACAGAGTTTCCATTCAACACAACATGGGAAAAGACATTTGTGGAACAAAACTGAGATGAAACATGTCCATAGATAATGGTGGAGTAAGAAAGAGCTGAAACTTTGATATCCCGAACATATGATTTTGGCCAACAAAATTAACTATTTCAAGTATAAAGTACATTCGTGTTGTTTATCGTAACATGCAAGTATACTTTCAGATGTCTGGTTGCGAATGTAGATTCAAACTTTTGTCAAAATAAAATTGTATTATTTCTCAAAATATGTAAGATTTCGAGCACAAAATACACAACGCTCTAATTTAATTGTTCGATAATATTAAAAATATTCGCGTGGTTTGGATATTGGCACTATTGGTATAATTTATAGGTTAAACAAAACTTGTTTCTGACAAAAATTTTATTATTGTACAACACTTTGCAAGCACAGTGGTCATTCAAATTAAATATTTCCAAATCCATATTGTCTGTGTTACTTTTAAAATAGACATTACTTGGTTATTGGCACTACTGAAATAAATTACATGCTAGTAGATGAACGTAGTTGGCTCCTGTATTGTGCATTAATGCCACATATTAAATTATCAAAATACTTAATTATTGGTTCCTCAAATAGTGAAAAACATGAGCAGTTTTGCTAATCTAACCTGCAGCTTAAACTGTAACAAACTGCCACCGATTTCACCCACACAGGACAGGAGAGCTGTAGTCAGTATTGGGGTGACTTGTTACAGCTTCAGGGCAATTTTTTACAGTTTTATCTGTTGTTAAAGTTTTGAGGCAACTTGTTACGGTTTCTGGGGAACCTGTAAAAATTTTTGAGTAAGTTATTGCAGTTTTATTGTGACATGACTGCATTTTGCTGCAGTTTTACTGTAACATGTGACAATTGTTAGTTTTGCAGAAATGTGAAGGGCAACACCTGTAGCTGCCCCTCTCTCCCAGTTGCTGGCGCCCCCACAACTGGCACCTCCCAGTAGATGACACACTGCAGTAGCTGACAACCATGCAGGAAGCACTACTGTCATTAAATACAGTTTTAAGATCCAATAGCTGATACCAACTGTAAAGTTACGGCACATATACTGTCAAGTTACGGCACAAACACACTCAGCTTCTGGTCTTAGAGAACTGTTTTAGTTCTGAATGGCTACTTCTTTGTGTAAACTATCACTGGCTTACCTGCTTACCATTATCAGCATAAGATGACAAACATTTGTACTCCAAAATAAAATTAATACCCTATCATGGAGCCACTATAATTTTTGGCTTGTCAGATAATGATGATGCTGATGTCTTGACTGATAAGGCTGATGATATCACTGACAAGAGCGACGTCTCTAATAATGAGAGCGGGGCTTGCGACATTATGGGTAATGTAATGACCTGCTCATGTGACTCCACAAAGGGGAAGAACTTGAGACAGTTTATCCGTAGGGATACTAATCATGTATAGCTGCAGTCAGATAATCAGAAATTGGATCTTTTATTGGATAAGTTGTAGTTGATGCTGTCACCAGTCTGATGGCTGGTTTGATATAATTCTCCGCTCAAGTCTATCTCATATCTTTCCATATCTGCATAAGTAATATGCCCGACATCTATTTAAACGAACTAAGTGTATTAAAGGCAGGTTCTCCCTCTAAAACTTATATCTTACACTTCCCTTCATTATCGAACTACTTGTTCACTGATGCTTCAGAATTTGTACTGTGAACCTATCTCTTCTTCTAGTCACGTTGTACCATTAAGGGTTTTTCTCCCAATTTTGATTCAGGTCATTTTCGTTATTTACCCAATCTGTTGGTCTAAACTTCAGATTTGTTGTGTAGCACTACATATCAAAAGCTTCTTGTCTCTTCTTATCTGTCGTCCACGTTTAAATTCCATGTAACGCTACACTCCAAACAAATACCTTGTGAAAAGACTACCCAATAATTATAATTAACTGGCCACTTCAGCGAACTTCGTTGATTGTATCTTCTCGAGATACCCTCGCCTGAAGTTGAAAAGCAGGAAACTTGTTAAAACGTCGGTATAAGACGACGTTGCCATTCGGCTGATATCCTGGAAAGACTTTATTATTCAGTCTTTATCTATTTAACTTCTGTTTGGGGAGCTTGTCTTGCTATTGCCAGTTCATACTTTACACGTCTTCAGTAATGATTTTATTAGTTACTTTGTTGCCCACATAGAAGAAAACTTGTCCACTACTCCCAGCGTCTCATTTCCCTCAAAACTACATGAAGATATTCAACTATACTCCATTACTCGTATTCTACTTTTATTTACGCTCATCATATAACTCGTTTCAAAATACTGTCTATTCCGATCATGTGTCTACATGCCCAAAATCCAATGATACACGTACTACACCATGGAAATATGAGGATGTTTTATCCACGACGTTCAGCTGATCTTCCTAGTCTTCATCTCTCTCTTGGTTACGATAACCTGTTTCTCTTCTTTTCATAGACTTTCCCTCGCATTCCTATTTTCTTCTTCATTATTAGATCTACCACTGGGTACAACTATTTGAATTTCTGTTGATAACTCTGTACTCGTCTGGGCAAAAATACTGCTCCTCCTGTCACTGCATTTCATTAATCCCCACCATTCGAACTTGAACCTATTTCATTTCCCTCTTCACGTCATCTAGCCTACATACACGGTTAAGGAATCGAACGTGCCCTTCTCCGACCCGTAGAACGCTCGGTTTGCATTTTTGCGGTGATAACATCCTCCTGCATAGTCCCGGCCTGGGGATCCTAATGAAGGATTGCTTTAGCTTCGAAATGTAACTACTGTACTTCCTCATTGATCTCAGCCGTGTCACAGTATCAACATGCTACGGATATCTTGGCCAGTTTCATGAGGCCAGATCAGTCAATCATCCAGACTGTTACCCCTGTAAGTACTGAAAAACTTGCTGCGTCTCCTCAGGAACTACTTGTTAGTATGATCACCGCACAGTCACCTTCTAAGATGGCTGCAACGACGATTTGTCTATCTGCATCGTAGAGGCATACGAGACACTGCATCACCTCAGGGTCCACGTTTCGTGGTGGCCTTATGATGGACTTATCGAATTTTTATTTTTTGGGGGAGTGCATCTTAAGGAACCTGGGAGAAAGAGACACTGTGTCATAGTCGTCCTGCCTCTCCAGTTACATACAGTGAGATGATAATAGACGCGAATTTCGCAAAACGTATTTAATGCAAGCTTGCGATTAACGGCTAAAGAACAAAACTAGGTGCTATACAAGAATGTACCGTGCTGACTCGATCGGTGTTGGTCGGATAAATAGTACAACACAGCGCTTTGTGTCGTTCCAGTGTGTTGCCTCCCTGATTGGGAACACGCCACAGGAAAATGTATCGGCCGCAGCGAGGCGGATGGGCGGTAGAGACTGTTGACGGGGATTTATGTCGGCTGGAGCGATAAATAAGGCGTGCGCGTGTGTGCGAGTGCGAGTAGTAAGGGAAGGTCAGGACGCGCCTGCCATCGGCACGTCGCGCGCGCCCGTGGCGCCTCACAACGACGCCGTGACGGCCCGTACGCCTCATAAACGCGTGCATCCTGCTGCGCCGCGCACCCCGCCTGCGTTCTCGCCTCCTCCTGCAAACAGCCGGAGCCCTCCCTCCTACTGAGACTCCCCTACACGGGTTTGCCGTCAGCAGCCCGATCGCTGTCGCGCATCTCGAGCGACAGGCTTGCCAATCGCGCGAAGCTCTTCTTGAATATCGGGAGAGACCAGGAGACACATTGCAAGTTCGGAGCAATTAATATTTCATTTACAATCGTGTCAGAAGAACAAAGAAGATTTACTACAGGTAATTAAAAGTGGACAACCAAGAAGGAAAGCAAATAGTGAAATTCGACTTAAATTGTATACATGGTACGGTGAAGGAATACATGACAACGTTTGTAGATGATTTGGGGATGCACAGGGTGTGATATTTTGCGCACTGAGCTACCGACTCCAGTAACAACAGAGGGTCATATGCCAGAGTTTATCAATCGTAATTGGTAGCGAACGGTAGCGTACCAGCCTCTCGTCTGCCCACGGTCAGATGTTTTCCGTGTGTGAAATATCAGGAGAACGCGCTGGCATAATCAGTAGCTGAACACCCTCTGCATCGAAATAGGTCAGGATAGCATAGGCAAAATGTGTTCTTGCGTTATCTTATTGAAAGATAACGACATGGATAAATCGGAAACAGAGTACAGCCACTGACCTTAACATATCAGAAAAGCTGTTGCTCAAATTATCGACTATGCGAAGCATAGGTGACTGTGTTCCGTTCCTACGAGGACGTGCTGAAAGGTAATGCCTTCGAATTTTGTACGTGGAAACTTTTAAAGCTTTTTAAATAAAAAACTTTATTAACGTTCTAAATCTTTGTTCTTCATGTGTACGTATTTATTTCAAAACAAATAATGAATACGTCTCTCCCAACGAGAGACAAGCAGGTTGATAGCGTCATTGTAGAATGTTTGACTTTCTTGATGGAGCCACAACCTCATTTCTCCTTACTTCGCGTCATCACTATCAAAATGAATTCCTCAAGGAGTTCTCTAAATTTTGGAAGCAGATGAAAATCGGGTGGTGCCATGTCGTGACTGATTGGAGGACGATCGATGACAGCGAGCTCAAGGCGTCCCATTCCTGCAGATATCGTGGCCTTCGTGTGTGGTCTCGCATTGTCATGCTGAAGGAGAGAGTGCTCAATATGTGGACGAACTCACAGCAATCGTGCTTTTAGTTTTCCGAGGGTTTTTCACGTTACACACTGCCCTGTTACACGCTTCAATTCGGAGCCCCCTAATAGTAGAGGGTTGCAAATTGCGTCAGCGAAGCGTGAAAGTCAACCGAGTAATATGCATGACATGTTATGCTTCAACCGATATTGAGAACAAAATAAAAAAATTCGGAAACATCACTCTTGAGCAAGCCTCCGTAATTGAACCCTGTACCATGACGATAGGTGTTGGGTACGTATGGCGACGACGAACTCTGTCTGCAAACAAACCCATTTCCTGATTCAGGGTAGGTGCCGTGCCTCTATGATATGTCTCTCCTTTCAGACGTTACTCACTTGGGACCGTTAGGATACTGTACAGAGTTGAGTACGGTCCTCCTGAACCCATCGATTCCACATTCTAATGATCGTCTTGGGATTTTGATTAATATGAGCAGAACGATTAAACGCAACCTTGATAGGCCATGACCTTGCCTCTGTCGAATTCCGACACTTGCTGATAGACGTTTCCACTTCTTGCACAATGTAAAACACGATTTTCTTACAAACAACTTTCAAACGATATTTGGGAATACCAGTTGTGTAGCAATCCTTATATACATAATTAAGATGGCGTTACTCCTCCTGCATTGTGTGGTTGCACTGTAACGCTTATCATTTACATGCACTGATTAGCCAGAACATTATAACCACCGACCAACTATCGACAAAAAATCCGTCCATGAGATAGCAACGTCAAGTGGCGAGGAATGACTGGTAGTCAGAGACATGCGAGGTGGACGTAGTATCGGTGAGCGTGCTGTCCGTATGTAGAATTGGGAAGGCGCGCGATCTATTTGAGTTTGACCGAGGGTAGATAGCGATGGTTCCGAGGCTCGGCACCAGCATTTCGGAAACTGCACGATTTGTCGGGTGTTCTTGAAGTGTTGTGCTGAATGTCTTCAACTCGTGGCAAAACAAATGTGAAACCACGTCCAGATGTCTTTGGGTTGGACGGCTACCCCTCATGACAGTTGTCTGACGTCGTAGGCTGGGCAGACTGGTAATAAAGTATAGGCGGCGAACTGTGGAGAAACTAAAACCAGACGTCAATGGCAGGGTATAGCACAAGTGTATCTGAACACACAGTGCTCAGAACACTAATAACGACCGGCTTCTGCAGGTGAAGACCTATGCATGAGACAATGTTAACACTATGCCATCGGCAGCTACGACTGAAATGAGAACTTGGCCATCGGCACTGGACGTTGGCGCAGTGGCAGAGCGTTTCATGGTCTCATGAATCTCAATACCTTCTTCATCATGCCTATGGGACAGCGCGAATCCGTCGTCCTCCAGGGGAATAGCTCCTTGGCACCTCTACTGCGGAACGGAGAGCCTGGCAGCGGCTCTATTATGATCTGAGGAACATTCATGTGGCAATCCATGGGTCCACTGGATCTCATGCAAGGCACCATGACGGCTAAGGAGTATCGTACAGTGGCTGCAGACCACGTACACCTCTTCAAGATGAACATGTTTCCTGATGGCAGTGGCATTTTTCAACAAGATAATGCAACATCTCCGAAGGCCAGTAGTGTCGGGGAGTCGTTCGAGGAATATCGTGTTGAGTTCCAACTAATATGCTTGCCCCTCAACTCAGCAGATCTGAACCCGATCATCTGGGATATGATTGAAAGTGGCGTCACAGCTCATGCCCCTACCCCGGAATTTACGGGAACTAGTTAATTTGTATGTGCAGATGTTGTGCCAACTCCCCCCAGCGACCTACCAAGGCTCATTGATTCCATGACACGACGCGTTGTCGCTGTTATTCGTGCCAAAGTTGTCTATTAGGTAGATGGTCATAAATTTCTGGCTGATCAGTGTATTCAAGCAGTTATCCAGTGCATGCCAGTTTGAGATAGTTGCATCTTGCATTGACACTGTTTCAGGTTTAATCGCAGCCGTGTAAGGGAAATTAAAGAAAGATAAAGTTTTACACTACATTTCAATAGTTGGCAAAATAAATTTCATTTTGCATCGCTTTATATCTGAAACGTGGCTAAAGATCCTGTCTTTGGGTGATCTTCACCACCTGCGTAGCTCGTATCTATCAAGGTAATGACATCATACCAAAGCTCCGCTTCTTCAGTTTTGTCTTACATCTTTTGGTGTCATTATCATCATCATCGTTTCCTTATACCGTGAGCGGTACCATATTGTCTCCCCATTTTTAGTCGATTGCCCCTATCATGATATTGTATTTACATCCATTACGCAGACCGTCTAGAATCTTAGCACTTTTCCGCCCTTGGTCTCTCTCCCTCTTCACATATTGCGTATTTCTTAACCGAGTCTCAAAATTTGGTTCTGATTTCTCAATAAGTGCCCAATCTAAATCATATCCTGTATTCAGTTACATACTTCCTTCGTACTCTCTCCTCACCACGTCTTCGTTTCTGACTCTGTCTACGCATTGTACTTTTTCATTCTTCATCAAATATACATTTCAAAAACATCTATTCACTTCATTTCTGTCGTTCTCATCTTCCAACAAGTACATTACTGCACTATAGTAGTTGGGCTGCAGCTTAGTCTGTTGAAAGGTCCCAATGATATCCATTGTCCAAACATTCAGAAAGAAGTTTATCATTCGGTTCTAGTCTATATTTGAGGTTCCGTCTTCTTGTTCATCAGTTGAGGATCGTATTTTCTTACTATTTTTGTCAGATGATGACACCATTTGGTGGAAGGAACTAAGGCGCTCGTAGGCTTTCTTTCGCAAAGCACTGCATCAGTACATGCATTTGTAACAACAGGCGTCAAGAAAAAATATAGAATCATATTGCTGAAATGTGAGACTACACTAAAGAACTATGGTAAAAACCAAATAGGGCCTACTTGGGGTAAATTACTGGAATTATGTTTCGGAGTATTGCAGTTAGGCCATTTGCAAAAATGTGGTAATAAAATGGAGATAGACTGACACACGATAACATGGAAGCGGAAAAGGTTGCCTTTAATATGGAATTAGTGGCCGCCATGCAGAAGAAGAAAAGAAAAAGAAGACGACATAGAAGAACGTGGGGATAACCATCTCAGGAGACCTTGATCATTAGGCAATTTAAGGACGCCAATAAGCACGATACAGAACTTTTGTCTAACAGTGGTAACGACTTGTTAACATACCTGATTCGACGATGTTGATTGATTTTTACCGTTTCCAGAACGAAATTTTCACTCTGCAGCGGATTTTTAACCCGTTATTCATCTGTGAGTAGTCGCGGGATGAGCACAGTTTACTTGTTGTTTGTTTCAGGAACAATTTTGTACCATTTGATATGCAACACGAGACTTATCTCTAACTTAAAACAGTTTGTACATGTTACTCTGGTCTAAATCCTATCACAGTTATTCACTAAGTCCATGGGAACGTTCGGCCGGTCGGTGTGGGCTAGCGGTTCTAGGCGCTTCAGTCTGGAACCGCGAAACCGCTACGGTCGCGGGTTCGAATCCTGCCTCGGACATGGATGTGTATGAAGTCCTTAGGTTAGTTAGGTTTAAGTAGTTCTAAGTTCTAGAGGACTGATGACCTCAGATGTTAAGTCCCTGGGTGCTCAGAGCCATTTGAACCATTTTTTCATCTGAAAGTTCAGAAAACTAAAGCTAAACTTAACCAGTCATTGAAACGTTTATTATTAACAATGCAGCTTGTCTAACAGAAGCTTGTCACGTGAAAGTCTTTAACAAGTATAATACTCAGAAAACTAATTTGACAGTACTTTTAAGTTTCGCTCCTGAGAGTCTTAGCATACATTTCAGTTGTTTCAGCAGATATTTTCAATATTTGCTTTCGTTATGCTTAAGAGTACATAGTCCAAACGATGACTGACCAACAGGTGAGTCGTCGGTCGCCCAGTATCAACAACAATCATAGTTTCGGCTCTTATTAGCAAACTACTTGTATTTCTTCAAAAGATCATTTTATATCGCCAATCGAGAGAGTGGTCTCCAGTTAGCCAGCAGTATGACAAATTTAAAAACTCAAACCGTTGATGACAGCAAAATACAAAAAATAATCAAAATTTTCAGCGGCGACTGAGTAAGAATAGCGTGGCGCTGAGCTGCCTGCGCACAACCGCCACGCGCCAGCCGTGCGCTCTCGCTGATAATCCCTTCCTGAGTTGCTGCGAGCATCAGTGGCCAGTGCATATCTGTGAAAGGAAACCACATCTTCAGCTATACTCTGCAAACCGTTTTACGGTGTGGCGCGGAAGGTGCGTCCTGTACTGCTACAATTGTGTCATTTCTTCTTCATTTGGCCAATGATAATGACTGACTGTAAGCTACCGTTTGAAATAAAAAATTTCTTTGATTTTGTCATTAGGTTTATTTAACGAGTTGTATGTGAGAGAAAATAACAATTTGCTCAAAAAAATTTTGCATCACTGTCGTAACTCGCATATATTGTTGTTATTATTGTTATTAGCGAATGTCCTCATTGGAGAACGATAAGCAGGTGATTTTCAATATTTATTGGGCTTCTCCTTATTTTCCCAATATTTCTTCATTTTCTCCCCGAACACCATTTTTCTTTCTTCGGTCCACTTTAGTCTGTATGGTCTTGATTCCATCTCTAGAGTAAACTTATACTTATCAATTTTGCTTCTGAACTTATCCCTGTCTTATGCGCTTCTTACATCAATTTTTGCTTTTCTCAAATCCTTCTTAACTTTAATCGAAAACTAGATTTACAAGAAATTAAGAAAGTAGAGAGAAAGATTATTAGAAAAATTCTGGGACCATTATACAAACAAGACGGGTGCAGCCTGCAAACCACGGAGAGACAATAGACAACAAACATAGAAATTGTAAACAGAAAAAGACGAATGAAGTTCTATGGATACCTAGACAGATTATCTGGAAACAGACCCGAATATGACTTTTTTCCACCGTGTACAAACTCAAGTGATTGATCAATGAGAGAATACAGAAAAAAACTCATTAACTTACACTATGTGATCGCACTACCCTAAAAACATACGTTTTTTTTATTTGGTGCATTGTGCTGCCACCTACTGCCATGAATTCCATATCAGCGATCTCAGTAGTCATTACACGTCGTGAGAGAGCAGAAAGGGGCCCTCCGCGGAACGCACGGACTTCGAAAGTGGTTAGGTGATTGGGAATCTCTTATGTCATAAGTCTCTACTTGAGATTTCCACACTCCTAAACATCCCTATGTCCGCGGTTTCCGATGTGATAGTGAAGTGGAAACGTGAACGGACACGTACAGCACAAAAGCGTACAGGCCGACCTCATCTGTTACCAGACAAAGACCGCCGACAGTTGAAGAGGGTCGTAATGTGGAATAGGCAGACATCTATCCAGACCATCACACAGGAATTCCAAACTCCATCAGGATCCACTGCAAGTACTATGACAGTTAGGCGGGAGGTGAGAAAACTTGGATTTCATGGTCGAGCGGCTGTTCATAAGCCACACATAACACCCGTAAATGTCAAACGACGCCTCGCTTGGTGTAAGGAGCGTAAACATCGGACGATTGAACAGTAGGAAAACGTTGTGTGGAGTAACGAATCGCGGTACACAATGTGCGATCCGATGGCAGGGCGTGGATATGGCGAATGCCCGCTGAACATCATCTGCCATCCTGTGTAATGCCAAGAGTAAAATTTGGAGACGTTGGTGTTACGGCGTGGTCGTGTTTCTCATAGAGGGGCTTGCACCCCTTGTTGTTTTGCATGGCAGTATCGCAGGACAGGCCCACATTGATGTTTTGAGCACCTCCTAGTTTCCCACTGTTGAAGGGCAATTTCTGTATGGCCATTGCATCTTTCAACGTGATCGAGCACCTGTTCATAATGCACAGCCTGTGGCGCAATGGTGACACAACAATAACATTCCTGTAATGGACTGGCCTGCACAAATTCCTGACCTGAATCCTATAGAACACCTTTGGGATGTTTTGGAACGCCAACTTCGTGCCAGGCCTCACCGACCGACATCGGTACCTCTCCTCAGCGCAGCACTCCATGAAGAATGGGCTGCCATTCCCCAAGGAACCATCCAGCACGTGATTGAACGTATGCCTGCGAGAGTGGAAGCTGTCATCAAGGATAAGGGTGGGCCAACACCATATTGAATTCCACCATTACCGATGGAGGGCACTACGAACTTGTAAGTCATTTTCACCCAGGTGTCCGGATACTTTTGATCACATAGTGTATGTCCGGAAATGCATAATTTCCATGCTAGAGATCATTTGTTCAATCATATTTTGTTACAGAGACTGCGGTCTAATACGTGCTGTATCATCCAGCCACAGTTACAACACGCCTGGTTTCCTCCTGTAGGGTGGTACCGTTCGTCATACATCACTTTTGTTGCTGACTTATCTTGTAGAGATGTGATGCAGCGTTGTTCACAATGGTTCCGTATTCGAATCGAGAGCCTGCCGACTGGTGTTTACTCATCGTAAGGTAAATGACAACGGGCGGCAGGCAGCAAGGTTGTTCAGGAGACCTATACTGCCGACAACAACCACAGCATTGAATGTTTGCAACATTGTTTCACCGTTTGTCTGAGACAGGGTCGTTTCAGGAAGGAGGAAATCATGAAGGACATACCCGAAATGTTTGGACATCAGACTTGGAGGAAAATGTGATTAACGCTGTGGAAGGCGATCGCCGTGTCACTACAAGGCAGTTGGCCCGCCAGTACAGAGTAAGACAGGAGACCGTGTGGAAAATTCTCTATGACAATTATTATTACCTTTGTCACTTACAAAAATGGCTCTGAGCACTATGCGACTTAACTTCTGAGGTCATCAGTCGCCTAGAACTTAGAACTAATTAAACCTAACTAACCTAAGGACATCACACACGTCCATGCCCGAGGCAGAATTCGAACCTGCGACCGTAATGGTCACGCGGTTCCAGACTGAAGCGCCTAGAATCGCACGGCCACACCGACCGGCTGTCACTTACAGCGTGTGCAGGGCTCATTAGCGACATTGGGAGCAGTTTTGCCACTGGTTTCTTCACCAAGCAACCACGATTCCGGGATTTGTGTCATACATCCTATTCACAGATGAGGCCACGTTTACGCGGAGTGGTATTTTTAGATTCCATAACAGTCATCGCAGAACCCCCATTGTATGGTGACAGCGAATCCATCAGCATCGGTGCAGCCGGAATGGGGAGGGGGGCGCTATAATTGCGACCTTAGTTTATGACCAGTCTTCCTTCCACGTCGCCTAACGGGCCGGAATTATCGGCGTTTCTTGAGGGTGACTTACCTCCCCTACTGGAAGGAGTGCCAGTAATGATTCGAAAGGTTATGTGCCTGCTGCATGATGGTGCTCCAGCCCACTTCGCCGTTAATGTCCAGATGCATCTCAGTCGTGTCTTCCCTTGTCCATGGATCGGGCGATGGGGTTCAGTTGCACAGCTTCCTCGTTCACCAGAACACAACCCGTGCGATTTCTGGTTGTGGGGTCATCTCAAAGGCATCGTGTATGCAGAGTCGAATCCAGATGTGGAGACACTAGAGCAGCGTATTCATGTTAACTATGGCATTATTCAGATGCAGCCGGCCGATGTGAACGTATGAAACGGACCGTGCTACGATGCGTATACGTATGCATTGAGGCACATGGGGACCGTTTTCAACGCATATTGTAAGTGTGGTTGCATGGTACAGGGCGTATCAGACCGCAGTCTCGGTAACAAAGTATGATCGAATAAATGGTCTCTAGTATGGAAATCATGCATTTCTGGACATAAGTTCATTAGACCTCTTTTTCCGTATCCTCTCATCGATCCATCCCTAAAGTTTGTACACGGTGGAAAAATCATTCTATAACTCTATATATGTATGTATTTCTTACTGTAGAGTTTTTTATAAACAGTTTCGACCACAGGAGTAGTGGAGCACTGGCTGTTCCACCGCAATAGGCAGGCTCGCTGTTCTCCTTAGGTAAACAGGTTGCCCACTTGGCCTAGTCTCCTTATGTAAACAAACAGCAAGTGACCAGATGCTTTTAGCCAAATCTAAATTACCACTGTTTACTACCCAAGATTTTCCCTGGGCTCTTTTAGACTCATGCAAACAAAAATCACATTTATACTCTTAAGTTACGTTTATACAAGTCTAGTTGATAAAGAAATTGTCTTAGCCTAATCTTAATTACCGTAATTTTTATGACCCAAGAAATTACTTCCTATCTTTCCCCACTGCTTTAGAACAACTGGATAGTCCTATTGGTGGGATCTGAAACCGCCAACAGTCCCCCCCCCCCCCATCATTCATCCAGGTGTAGCAGCCACAATCACGAGATGGATTCGGTATTCATGGTCCGTATATCGGTCGATCACCATAAAGTGTCAGAAGCAGTAGCAGCAGCCGTCAGCCGCTGTCTCCTGGTAGAATAAAAGAACAGTATCACATCCGAAAATAATTATTATTAATCCCTCCATCCCTCTAATTGTTCATTATTATGAGTGTTCTCATTTATTATTTTTTCCACAGTGCAACGAACCCCTGATGATGCTGTGGAGTATCGCACAGTTAGCCTGCAGGATTTATTGAATCAGGACACAAAAGAATTGTTCGAGGTTCTATTGTCTACACAACCGGAGCAGCAGTGTAGTGATGACTTACTCGATTTATCGCCCGGCTGTGAGTCTGCATTGCAGCAGCAGCGCCGTACCGACGATATACGACATATCGGAGCAGGACACATGAGAACTCTTCTTCCAGAAATTAGAGTTCCTACTATTACCATGATTGGCACCACTCGCTGGGTGGTTACCATGGCATACTTCGCCTACTGAAGTGATTTTATTGTATCTAATGTACAATATAAATGTGAGTAGGAGGAGTAAACATGTCGTTGTGGGCATATCCCCTAACCATGAGTTCAAGGGAGCTTAGTGTGTGAAAATTCTCATTGGTATGAACTGTGTCAGAATTTTTCAAAGATAGCTGCACTGTTCAATTCTCAAATGGCTCCATTGTTACTGATCTGCCATACAATGTGTATTGGGGAAGATCCAAGGCATATTACAATATGCAGTTCACATTCAAGAATCAAAGTTCAGAAACTTGATGTGTGCTAGCTCTGCTATCCAGTGTGCTGAGAGTGACTGTCTCGGGTGGTGGGGGTATGTGTGTGTATTTCTTGGAAATATAGGGTACAAGGGTAAAATTTAACCATCAGAGCACTTCAGAGAGCGTTTTTTCCTATAATTTGGGTATGTGTTGTGACTCTACACACAGTATGTTCGAGTCTTTATCACTACCTGACGTTGCTGAAGAAATACACGAATATCTGTAGCTATAAGAATAACCTACAATTTAGCGTAAATTAAAAATAGAAAGCAGTTAAATGTTTATCCCGCTAAATTGTGTTTCATTTCAACTATAGCGATACACATGTGGACATCGTAAATACGAGACATTTTCAGTGTTGTTGTTATCTGTTTCAGTTTTTACCGAAACCTTCTCGATTTGCCCTGTTATTCCAAATACTAGATACAGTCTTAGATTATCGTAATTACGACACTTTTTAGAGCTTCGGAGCAATTTCTAGCAATTCTTTGCAGAAACCCTGCCGATGTCCTCCAAGTATTTCATATACCGACTTTCAGCTGCTACTCAAGATATTTATCTAGAGACAAACTTAACTAATCGTAAACATGAGACTTCTAACGTTTAAAATTGCCATGGCATAGAATAGAATGCGACAGAAACGTTTATTTACTTAAACTAATACGAAACAGGGAGAGTGGCCGAGATCCACGAGTGTCGAATAGCTTCCGCTAACGTCTACAATTTCACTCTTCGCCAGAAGGGCCGGCCAGAGTGGCCGAGCGGTTCTAGGCGCTGCGGTCTGGAATCGCGCGACCACTACGTTCGCAGGTTCAAATGGCTCTGAGCACTATGCGACTTAACTTCTAAGGCCATCAGTTGCCTAGAACTTAGAACTAATTAAACTTAACTAACCTAAGGACACCACACACATCCAGACCCGAGGCAGGATTCGAACCTGCGACCGTAGTGGTCGCTCGGCTCCAGACTGTAGCGCCAAGAACCGCACGGCCACTCCGGCCGGCAGGTCGCAGGTTCGAATCCTGCCTCGGGCATGGATGTGTGTGATGTCCTTAGGTTAGTTAGCTTTAAGTAGTTCTAAGTTCTAGAGGATTGATGACCTCAGAAGTTAAGTCCCATAGTGCTCAGAGCCATTTTTTTCTTCGGAAGGCCGCTGCCGCCAATGATATATCCGCTTCACTGGACAGGGCCGCTCATCTGCAGCCACTTGCTCCTGAGAGCACCCAGTAGCCCACGACAGGAGGAATGTAGTACCATGTAGCTTGATTGCTACATACAGAATGTGTCAGCCAAAGATCTCAAACTCAGATGTAGTCAAGTTAGCAAAGGCATTTGCGTCAGTCGTCTTCTGCCATAGCCCATTAAAGCCAAATTTCGCCTCACTGTCATAGCGGATACGTTCTTCTCATTTCTCACATTGACTTCTGCGGTTACTTCACACGGTGTTGTTTGTCTATTAGCACTGACAACTCTGTGCAAACGGCGCTGCTCTCGGTCGTTAAGTGAAGGCCGTCAGGCAATGTGTTGTCTGTGGTGAGAAGTAGTGCCTGAAATTTGGTATTCTCAGCACACTCTTGATACTGTGGATCACGGAATGCTGAAATCCGAGAACGATTTACCAAATGGAATGTCCCACCCGTTAAGCTCCAACTACTGTTTCAAAGTCTGTGAATTACCGTTGTGTGGTCATAATCACGTCTGATACCTTTTCCATGAATCAGCTGAGGATAAATGACAGCTCCCCAATATGCTGCCCTAAACTATACTACCGCCATCTGTATACCATGTGAATATCTCTATCCCTTGACTTCTGTCACTTCAGTGTGGATCTGCTGTGTAAACAGAACGGAAACAGCTAGTGATACAGCGAGAAAGTACAACGCGGACTAAACCAAGAATTTAAAAGAAAACGCATTAACCTCCTCAGCCAAACCTATGAAGGCTTTGTAAATAAAAAAAGATTAAGCTCTCATTTACATGCAGAAAACTGAAAAGGTAGATGAGATTTCAGCAGACTTGTTGTGTATATCAGATCATCATACGGAAATCAATAAAATTGAACAGATTTACCATCATGGAAAAAAATTAGTATCATACGACTGAAAACAATAAAAGAAAGGAAAGGGTATGAGGCTGACCTCCACCGCCTTCATGTAAATAACATTGAATTGTAGAGCTCTTTGAATGCTATGCTGCTCTGGAAACACAAATGCTTTTCATACTGATAGGTTACAGTCCAACGCCAAAAAGGATCTTAAGCTTCATGCAGCAACTAGAAACAGTTGTTTAATAAGCCAATGTGGATAATCATTGTTGTGACTTTCGTATCGTTTTTCTGCAACAGCACAGTCATTGACATTTCGTCCTTTGACTCAGATACCTGCAGTGATATAGTTGTAATATCAACAGTCAGTGGTTTAACTTAACGTAATGGAGGAGAATATTTTACAAGTATTGTGTAGCAGGATCATAAACAGTGACGCAGTCACAGACTTTTGACGTAAATTACAGGAAAATTTTGGAGAAAAATTAATAAGGCAGACATTGCAGATGTAAAACTAAGCAAGACGTCTCAAATTGATTTCTAACATAGCTAAACAAGGCATATTATCATGTTCGTGCATTCTGGGACCTTCGCAAAACTTTTGACTGGGTTTATGACAACCCACATAAATGATAGTCCAAGGACTTTACAGCGTCGTTCGAAAACTCTAATGTATGTTGATGACATGAGCATACTAATCAAGGATTCGTACCCAGCCTTAGAAAATACAGCTCTCTCTGCTTATCCTCTGTCGATTTATCCAACTCTCCTCCCTCCTCCTTCTACAAATCCCCTATTTCCAGTTCATCATATCCAGCTCTCCCTCTCTCTGTCCATCTACACCAGACAATCTCACTGTCGACTACCTCAATGCCCATTCGCAGTCCATCTTCTATTTTCCCTCTCTCTGTCTATCATCTCGTCCCCTCTCTCTGTCCATCTCATCCTCCCCTCTCCCTGTTTATCTCCTCTCTTTCATTTCTGTGTTCATTCCTCCTCTTCCTATCTCTGTCCATCTTCTCCTTGCCCCTCACTCTCTGTCCACCACCTCATCCTCCATTCTTTCTCTGCGTTATCACGCTCACTCCAAAAGGAGGCTGGTGGGTCCTACCCCTACAGCATTTCTTACCATATTGTAACTAATATGTATACCAAATTTGACTGAAATTGTTCCAGGGGCTTAGGATGAGCTATTTATTAGTGGCTTTGCTCGTGTACGCAAATACCAAACATATTTCACACATACGTAACATATTTCACCCGTATTTGTACACATATTTCACCTGTATGTCTAGCGAATTTCACCCTGCTGTTTCATTACCACGCAGCTTAATGTTTATGAAGTCGTATCTCCTGAACTATGTGCTGTACAATGGTATACTCGTAATTTTGAAAGTACATCCAGTGCTATATATGGGTAGTATCTGCGAGATGTGTTGTGAATAGAAAATTAGTGGTAAAGAAGTAAAATATTAAAACGTCATACAAGATGCAGCTGCTTTTTCTCGCATCTGAGTATTTAACGTCATGTCTTCTGACCTATGTGTCATATAATGATATATTTTTGTAGGTACTTTCAGCGGAAAATGCGAATACTGTTTGCGAAAAGTGTTGCGAACAGAGTTAGCAGCAACGAAGTACTAAATCCAAATGTCTCGCATGTTGCATTAGTTTTTCATGCATTCAGTGTGTATGACGTCTCGTATAATGGTGTAATTTGTCCAGTACGTTCAGTGGTAAGTGTGAATACTGTGTGAAAAACGTGTGAAGAATACGGTTAGTAGTAACTAATTAATAAATTTAAACTTCCGCCATCATGTGGCGCATTTACTGTATGAACAGTGAAAATGTAGTAAACGACAAAGATTTCTCCTTTCATCATTTTGTGGTGGTCGTCAGCGAGAAAAAGTTTTATAAATGTTCGAAATTATATGAAAGTTTGTTGAAAGTCTCTAAGTGCTCTCATTCTGAGATACTGAGTAACTAAAGTATGTGTATTCTCACATTGTGGGCTACACTGCGTTTTCACCTTCACTCGCACCCCTTTCATAGGTGAGTGGTTCTTATCCCACAGTGATTCTTTTCAGACAGTAAATTATTTGTGTACCAAGTTTTGTTGACATTAGTCCAGCGGTTTAGGAGGAGATTTGGAACATACATACATCTACACAATCAAAAGCACAACAGTTTTTATAATTTGTATGGATTCTACAACTGGTTCTCGTCTACGTTAAACAGCGTTGTCATTGTCCAAAATAACATTGCTGTATCCTTGGCAGCCTTCACGCACACACTTAAGTCATAGTTTGATAACAGGTAGTCATACGAGTAGATCTCCATTTCGTTAAAAACCCTGGCAAAACTTTGTGCAGTTACCTCATCTGAACATTCATTTTATTGTCAGCCAATCCCAATTTTTAGCCAGCAGTATAGACAAATATAAATAGAACGGCTGAAGTAAAATATGAGGTGATGTCGGCAAACTAGAATGGAGTGTCAGTATAGTACATGGATGATATTGATATAAGTTTTAGGAGTACTAAGACGATTTCGACAACTACATAATACATGCAGTTTAGATGTGCAGTAAACATGGTCGTCTTTGATACTAAACATCGAATGGTGTTTTTGTTTTCCAACACGAAAATATGTTGGTAACCCTCTTCTACATCAAGCGAAACGATCATCGTAACGGAATAAGCGAGATCGGAGCTTGGAAGGAGTGATTTAGGTGTTTGACACGTGAACTGCAAAATATCTTCCTACACATCTTTTGCTTTGATATAGCGATGTATGGAGTAATTTGTTAAAGTTTAATTTACTTACTTTTACCCAATAACTGTATTGGAAATCATAAAAAACCCTGTTAAACGAATCGATTTTGACACAAATGTCGTTGCTTTCAGTAGACACTCCTTGGTTTCCTTAGATCTGTGGAATAACATTGTTTGTTGAAAACAATCATAATTTGGTAATATCTACATTTATCTGTATTGTAGAAAATACTACCTTGTCGCTGCACCACGAGGCTGGGGTGCTGGCGGCTAGTGGGCGCGCACGCGTGCATAAAGAAACAAATTACGTTCTTAACAGGAGATAGGACTGACTGAGGCACAGGGTGGCACATTTCATTTTATAACTGACGTCTTAATCCTATGTAATATTTAAGTATGCTCATATGCAGTGCCATCTTCATGTATTTAGTTTGTATATTAAAGCCCCTTTCGATTAATTCCTGCGTATCATGATTTTTATACTACAGCTGGAGCTCGTCTACATTAAAGAGTTTTATTGTTTTCTAGGTGCACCTGTAAATCAGTACAATATTGCTTAAGTTGTAAGTAATTCTGACCAAACTCAGCAAATATTTGATTTCAGGTGTCTACATCATTTATTCAACTTGTGCACTGTTGTTGTTGTGGTCTTCAGTCCAAAAACTAGTTTGATGCAGCTCCGTTGCTACTCTGTCCTGTGCAAGCCTCTTCATCTCCGACTACCTACTACAACCTACATCCTTCTGAATCTGCTTAGTGTATTCATCTGTTGGTCTCGCTCTAAAATTTTTACTCCCCACGCTTCCCTCCAATACTGAATTGGTGATCCCTTGATGCATCAGGACGTGTCCTAACAACTGACCTTCTTCTAGTCAAATTGTACTAAAAATTTCTCTTTTCCTGAATTCTGTTCAGTACCTTCTCATTAGCTGTGTGATCCACCCGTCTAATAATCAGCATTCTGCTGTAGCATAACATTTCAAAAGCTTCTATTCCCTTCTTGTCTAAACAGTTTATCGTCCATGTTTCACTCCCATACGTGGCTACACTCCATACAAGAACTTTCAGAAAACACTTCCTGATACTTAGATCTATACTCCATGTTAACAAATTGCTCTTCTTCAGAAACGCTTTCCTTGCCATCACCAGTCTACATTTTGTATCCTCTCTACTTCGATCATCATCATTTATTTACTGCCCAAATAGCAAAACTCATCTACTACTTTTAGAGTCTCATTTCCTAATCTACTTCCCTCAGCATTAACTGATCCAATTCGCGTGCAATCCATTATACTCGTGCACTATGGAAACGGATATCAAAGAATAACGCATCTGCCAGTGAAATACAGTTCGACGCAACATATGGCAATGCATTTGCAATTTGTAGTGGTTATACTGTTGTACTACAGAATCCTAGGATGTTTAGAATGAGATTGGGGAGCCGGAGGTGGTCAAATCCAAAAATTACGATTTTTTTTTTTGCTACCGAAAATTAATTGGAACATTCCTCTTTAATGTGAACTTTGAATTATTGTTCTACTCGCCCTAGAAGTGGAGTTATTACCATTTTCCCCCACGCCTGCAGAGGAAATGGGCGGCCGCTGAATGCATGTAACACCCTCTCGTGACTTCCTGGCGAACTGCTTGGGATTTTCTCGGCCTGTTACGCATACAGCGCCTTATGTTACGAATACAGCGAGTGTGCAAGGGTTGGCTACATTTTTTTCTGTGACAAATGAAGCGCTAAGAGCGCGGAACATCGTCTCTTTGCTGTTTACCGTTTCGAATTAGTTCAGTGTTGCGCCTGTTGTTGGTAGTATTATACTTCTTGTGTAAACCATTGTTCTGGTTACGATGCCACGTTTTAGTGACCGTGTATATAAGAAGAGGAAGAACGTAGGGAAAAGAAAATTAACACTAATATCAAGTTGCGATAATACAATTACTGAAACAGTGCGTTCTTCTGCTAAGTAACACATGGCCGGCCATGGCCCTGTGACATCTTCTAGCAAGAAGCTGACTGGTGGAAGTGACAGATTTCGTGAATATGTTAGTGACAGTGATGATATTAACGAAGTACTGAATATTGGATTATTATCTTCTGTGCTGAAAGGAAGTGTTCTGTGCAAAATGTGTTCAAGTGTAGGAGTGGGACTAGAGGTAACAAAGCACTTTGGTTTAGCTTGTGAGATGACGATAATCTGTGCATGTTGCAAGTATCAAGTGACTTTTACAATTCACATGCCAGTCTCTTTGGTGAAAATGGACGATCTAGAGTGTTTGATGTGAATGTTCGACTTGTGTATGGTCTTCGATCCATTGGAAAAGGGTCTGCTGCTGGTAAACTGTTTCGTGGTATTATGAACTTGCCATCGCCTCCAAACAAATTTGGGTACTACTGTGAACTGGTAAGATCCTCTGTTGAAGATGTGGCTTTGAAAACCATGAAGGAAGCAGTGGAGGAATCTGTAGAAATGAACGGTGGTTCTAGGGATTTGGTAGTGGCATTAGATGGTTCCTGGCAAAAGAGGGGTCATAAATCCCTGAATGGGGTTTTAACTGCTACTTGTGATGATAGTGCAAAAGTGATAGATGTTGCAATATTATCAAAACATTGTAGGTGCAAAAATAAAATCAAAGGAGAGCACAGTGGAACCTGTGAGGCAAATTTTAGTGGATCAAGTGGAGCAATGGAAGTGAATGGAGTGAAACAAATTTTTGAACGTTCAGTTCCCAGATACAACGTTAGGTACAAATACTACCTTGGCGATGGTGACTCCAAAAGTTTCAAGACTATAGAGGAACTGAAACCATGTGGAAATGAATTTGTAGTTGAAAATCTGGAATGCATTGGGCATGTGCAAAAGTGTGTGGGTGCACGGCTTCGAAGGCTCAAACAAACTTTGGGTTCAAGTAAGCTCAGTGATGGAAAGACAGTAGGAGGGAGAGGCAGGCTTACTGATGAGGTGATTGAACGTCTACATAGATACTATGGGTATGCTATAAGGCAAAATACTAGTAATGTTAGTGACATGCGAAAAGCAGTGTGGGCATTGTTCCTTCATACTGCCTCTTCCAATGAATACCCTCAACACAGCCTGTGCCCAAAAGATTTCTGGTGCAAATATAATGCAAAAAAGGACTATGATCACAAACATGGTTTGCCAGCAGCTGTGATGAATGCAATAAAACTAATTTTTCATGACTTAGCACAGCCAGAATTGTTACACAAATGTCTACACGGAAAGACGCAGAATCCTAATGAGAGCGTAAACAATTTGATTTTGAAAGTGATTCCTAAAAGGGTGTTTGTAAGCATAAAAACACTGCACTTTGGCATTTATGATGCAATAGCAACCTACAACCAAGGGAACAGTGTGAAGTGTGAAGTTCTGAAGGCATTAGGATTTACTGCTGGGGTGCAAACTGTACGAGCACTAAGAAATATTGACAGAGAAAGGATAAGAGGAGCAGAAAGAAGAGAAAGGCATATGAAGTATGATGGAACAACAGGTCATAAAAGAAGACAGAAGAGGAAGCTTTTGGAGGATGAAGAAGAAGACCCTGATAATCCATCGTATAGTGCAGGAATGTATTGAGAAACTTTGATAGCCATTTCCTCTAAATTAGAATTTTTCTAATATAAGGAACATTTTCTCAAAATCCACTCAAGCTAGAGACATGAAATTTTTATACAGCCCTCCTAGTGGTCAAACTTACATTGTAACACAGCCATTTGCCAGGAATCGAACCCGGGCCGTTAGGTAGGGCATTCCGTCGCGCTGACCACTCAGTTACCATGGGCGGACGTCTGGAGACCGCGGAACTCGGCAGTACGGAAATGTTTTCACCCAGGTTCTGCAGAAAAACGCTCCCATCTGCCCTCAGCTGCCGTATGCTTTTACTGCAGTCGTTTAAATCGGCACCCTATTCCTTTGAACACAGGTAAAGCGTACCACTATTCCTTCACTAGGGCACACAAGCAAGAGCGTTAACTACTCCCCACCGTTTCATCATGATGTATGAAGTCAGATCGTATCCACGTTTAGCAGCCAAGTAATAAAGATCAGCTTCCCTAAGAACATTAGGCAGTCTAGCATCGAATTAGAAATGAGAGTGCCCTGCAATCTCTCACAGTTACAGTTATTACAGCATATTTAAAAATTTATTTTTCCCTACAGAAACGAATATTTAATAGTGCAATCATTTGGTAACATACAGTCGCATCTGACGTATTCACAAATATTTGTTTTATGAATAATATCTGTGTATAATTAATAATATATTAGCTTTGTGTTTTCTTTGAAATAACAATACCCGTGTATTTGTAGAAATGCAACATCTTTACACTTCAAATCATTTGACTTGTTTTAACTTGGGGTTACAAGTGTGCCGTAGAATGGAAAGTGTGTATATGTACATGAACATCATTACTCATACTGTGCATCAAAACCAAGTATCCTCTACTGGAAACAGTAAGTTATTTTTCGATTTGTCTTAGTTTCATAAATTTCTATTCTCAATGAGCTACATTTTAATGTACCATTGTAATCTTATCAGGACGAGTATTAACCTAAATCTGAAAAGAAAAATGATGTAGACTATCAAAGCACCTAAAGATGAACCGCCAGGACTCGAAATGTAATGTCCCTTGAAATGACATTGCGATGGTTAAATGAGGGCATTTGTTTTTCATTTTGTGCCAATTTATTTTATGATTTCCGATAGTATTATTGGTTAAAAATAAGTAAACACAACTGTAATAATTTACTCCATATATAGCTATTTTACTGCAAAACAAGTGTATAAGAGTATTTTGCTGTTCACTTATTAAACACCTAAATCACTCCTTGCAAGGTCTGATTTCGCTTATTCCATTACGATGATTGTACTCGTATCTCGCGATACAGGAGGGGTTTCCAACATATTTTCGCATTGGAGAACAAGATTTTCCTTTGATCTTGCCAAACTCGTTTCTGCTCTGCTAAAACCTAATCAATGAAATCCATGCTTTATAATGACCCTCTATTTCAGGGCGATTTCTTACATTAACAGTTTGCGGGATTGCCTAGTTTTTTAGTTCTTCTGTTCTAAATACGTTTGCCTATACAGTTGGCTATAATGTGGAACTGACTGATATTAAAATGATTCTTCAGATGGAATAATTGCATGATATATTTCAACAGTTCTTTATACATGATTATTACCTCAGGGATCTGGACATAATAAAAGTTTTTGCAGGAGGGTTGAAGAAATGCTAGTATGTAACTGCCTAGTGTGTGCAAGAACGCTACCAAAGAAACATCATTGTTGTTGTGGACAACGATAAGCCTGTTTAACGCCGACGAGCTCCAATTGTAGTACAAACGTATGTAAGCACTGTGAGACAGACATTAAAATTTTCATTGTTCAGCTAACATCTGAGCTGTGTTTCCAAGGACTGAGTGTGAATCCTAGATTAGTATGCATATATTACAATTCTCAAACTAACTTGTAAAGTCATTGGACTATAATTTATGTAGGTTGTAAACAAAAATGGGATTCGTACCGATCCCGGTGGCTCTTCACATGTTATGTTCCCCCATTGTGAGACTATCTTGAAGCCTGAGATACAGTCTCTTAATGAGACCTTCTGCTTTCTATTATGGTCCACCCATGCAAGAAGGATGCCTTTAATGCCACGAGACTTGACTTTACTTAGTAGTATTTTGTGATTCACACAATTAAAAGCTTTTCAGGGTCACAGAATACACTACCACGACAGTTTGGCATGTCCACCAACGCTAACACTTAATCTGTGAGGTCTTGTATTACATTCTGCGAGGGAATACTTTCCAAAACACAAACTGAGGACTGATTAAAGTATTCTGAAGAGTTACATGAGTTAGCACTCTGTCATACACCCTTTCTCAGATTCTTTTGAAAAGTCTGAAAAGAGTGAAATGAGTCTGTAATTTGAGGTTGTCTGTTTATCTCTAATTTTACGGATAGGAATTATTGCAGCATATTTAAGTCTATCAGGATATATACCACAAGTTATTGTTAGACTACGTGAACAGCTTAATGGTATCCCTATTAAGTTGACAGAAGATAGTCTTATCAAGGTAACAGCTATAAAAGGTCAGATATTTGAATCTCTCTTCGAGGACAGTACATGTTTTGCCTTTTTAATAACAGAGTGGAGAATTAGGCAAAAATGGCGGTAATGGATTTTCAAACGTTGTCCATACCTCAACCTCTGAATTATGTGAAACTCCTTTCTTATAACAAAACGTGCTAAGCCCAGGAGTTGTACAAGTTTTATCAATACTTACTTTATCTAAAAATAAGAGGCAAAGTGCTGCATAGATTTAAGAATCAAAGTGTCGAATGGTTTTCCATCTACAATGTCTACCTTATTAATTTCCCTGCAGCATTCATTCGGTACTTCCTCTCAAAACGCTGTGACTGTGCGATAGTTTATGATTCTGCTATATAACACTTTTAAGGGGTTCTCCACCGTCATGGTAAGTTAAAACATTGACTAGGTTTTACAGCTCCAGCCTGCCGATAATTCAGTATAAGGAGAAAGCATTCAAAGCGATGTGCACAAAGTATTCATTAACCGAAGAGGATAGAGGTATAGTTCATTTTTATCATATATCCCCAACTCCGTTCCTGTTTATTGGATCTGCAGTAGTATAATACTTTTTACCCGTGATGTTGATTCTGTTCAATTTCAGTGATTTCCATATGATTATCTGACATGCATAACAAGTCTGCTGAAATTCGATCTACTTTTTCGTCTCCCTGAATGCAAATGAGACTATCATCTTTTCTATTTTAAATCTTCTTATGCTTAAATGGCGACTACTAAATGCATATTCTTCAACAGCCCTGGCCCAGACCATGTTGTATTTCGTTGTACCACTACCTGTTTCAGTTTAACTTTTTTTGTCATATGGTTCGTAGTGTCCCACGGGCACAATCTTTCGGCGATCACATATGGCGCCACCATCAAGTGAGGTCCGGGAGGCACGCTGCCGACTGATATCCCTTCCGCCCCCCCCCCCCCCCCCGGCCCCTCCCGCGAGCCGTTCCCTCCGCGGTCCGCGTCAGATACCACGCGTCAGCGGTCGCGGAAAAGCTAGCGTCGCCGTCTGTGGTAGCGTTGATGTAGCTGCTCTATCCGGCCTGGTTGCTAGATTGTTTTGTTTGCTGAGAATCTTCTTAGCTACACTCAGTGTTGGTTTCGAAGCCTAGCTAACATTACAGCCGCAATCTCGGTCGATGAGATTGCCCCTGGTGCGAATTTCTATTGCCTCTCTGTCTACGCAGTTCCAGTACTTAGAAGTCTGTGCCAAGACCCAGTACGTTCGTACTCCATAGCGTGATTTCGGACAAGCAGTGCTCTGCACTCGATGACTTGTTGGGATACGTAAGTCGAGTGCGACTCTCGTGTTTCCGCCAACGACTTTCGACGGTGCGCACTGCATGTCCATCATATGCTTCTCCACATTGACTCGGAATCGGGTATACGCCAGCATTCCGCAAACCGAGATCATCTTTGACGCTTCCCAATAATGTCCGTGTTTTATTTGACTCGCGCAAGACAGTTTTTACTGGGTGCTTCTTCAATTTGTGTCCGACTCTTCCTGATGATGCGCCAGTGTACGTTATGAAAGCAGTGGCTGCCTCTTCCTCCGTGACTCCTTCCGTCTCCAGAGGTTGTGCTGTTGTGGTGGGGCGAAGGGCGTCCCTAATCTGTATTTTGGGTACTCGTTTCTTCGGAATACAGTTCAGAAATGTTCTAGCTCCTGGGGCAGACTCTCTGTGTTTGAGATTGTGTGCGCTCTGTGTACTAGTGTTGTTAGCACCCCACTCCTCTACGAAGGACGGTGGCAGCTTTCTGCAAGCAAATACAGGTTAGTGTGTGTTTTTTCGCTATACACACCTTGGTCCAGGATGCCATTAGCTCTTATCTTGACCATGACGTCCCAGAATGGTAATACCAAATACAGCATGGAGACCGAAGCAGAAGGAAGATACCATTCCATACGTCATGGTCAAGAGAAGAGCTAATGGCACCCTGGGCCACGGTGTGTATCGGAAGAATACGCACACTGACCTGTATTTATTTGCAGATAGCTACCACCACCCGCAGAAGAAAGGGGTACTCACAATACAAGTATTTAGGGCGCACGCCATCTCAGACGCGCACCCTACGCCCCACCACAACAGTACATACAACCTCTGGAGACGGAAGAAGTCATGGAAGTGTCGGACGCAAACTACCGATTCATTGCATATAAACTGTTTTCTTTTTTTCCTTTTTTTTGTACAAAGGAAAATTTTTTTTGCAGCCGGTAAGCCTCAACACAATTAGGGTATCAATCGTGTGAATTCATTCGGCATCTACCTGCAACTGCACGACAATATTACAATACAAATGATCATTATCGATACCAATATACAGTGCGTTTCCGTGAGAGCGTGCAAAACTTTAAGAGAACATAGAGGGTCCTCCACTGAACTATTTGAGGTAGGAAACCTGGCGTCGGACAACGCAGCTTGCGGTAACAGGAGCAAAATGACAGTACTGTGCACTTCTATACTTACATCAGTAAACTTAACTACAAATACCATTATTGACACGATGAATCTACCATTTATACTGTATCTTACAAAATGTATTGAAACTAATGACCATCAACCTCAATGCAAACATGCCATCGGCGAACAGGATTCTGATGCACCCTAACAGAATATCCCTGGTGTGTTTCGAATCGCATCACAGATAGCTACAATTGTGGAAACTAATTCCACCTCCGTATTCGCTGGGGTCTCATACACAAGTGACTTCAGATATTCCTATAGAAAATAATTAACGGGATTCAGATCAACTGACCTAGCAGGCCATAGACTAGGATCTCCTCTTCCAACCCAGTGACCAGGAAATACAGCACTGATATGGTTGCAGAAATCTACACGGAAGTGAGGCGGTTCACCGTCATCCTCTCACGAACAGCCAATGGTACGTTCTCCAAGAACTCAGGTAGAACTCTTTGCAGGATCCTCTAGTACAGGCGTCCATTCAGACGGCCAGATAGAAGATATGGCAGAATGATATTGTTGTCTACAATGCTCGGCCAGATATTCAAAGCAAAACGTACTTGATGACGTGGCTCTACTACATCGTGAAGGTTTTCCTCATTCCACACATGGCTATTCCTGCTGTTCGAAATACCACCACAATCAGATGTGGCCTCGTCCGTAAACAGCACGATTTGAAGGAAATCTGGTCGACCAATCCATCGTTGGAGCAACCACTGACATAATTCGACTCGCGGTGCAATGTCAGTCACAGGCACTGCGTGGACTGCTTGTGGGTGACATGAGCGTAATTGTTGTTCGTGGATTGTTGACCACAGGCTAGTGTGAGCAGCGCCCACTTCACGTCCAATACGACGAGTACTTGTAGTGGTCTGCTCTGCAACACGTTCCAGGGCCTCCTCTTGAAAGTCGGCTGTGCGAGTGCTCTCCCCCTGTTGTCAGGTCCCTCCCTTCTCCTTTCCAGTGAACCAGTCTCACCGCATCCGTCGATCGGGAGAAATAAACACTCGTCGTGATGGATGATGCCTGTTAGGAAATTTTTCCCTGTACAGCCTTTCAGTAGTGAGAGCCCTGCAACGTACTTCCCCATACACAAGGTGCATGTCAAAGAGTTCTGCGAAGCTTTACCGGTACTTGTCCATCGTATTGTACTGTACGTCTCTGAACAGCACTGAGCAATTAATGGGTCTGTTGTTCATTCATAGCACGTTCTGCCACGTTATTTATGGACAAGTAAAGTAAACATAACCTGCATCATGACTTCCTAATAATCAGGCTCGTCCTCCTTGTTCCTCTGCAAAAAATAAAGAATTTACTTGCACATAAGCATCACAGTACGTGTAAATTTGTAGGCATGTTACACTGAAGAACCAAAGCAACGGGTACACCCGCCTCATGTCACGTAGGGCCCCCGCGAACACGCAGAAGTGCCGCGAAACGACTTGGCATGGACTCGATTGAAGTCTGAAGTAGTGGTGGAGGTAATTGACACCATGAATCCTGCAGGGCTGTCCATAAATCCGTAAGATCACGAGAGGGTGGAGATCTCCTGTGAACAGCACGTTGCAAGGCAACCCAGATATGCTCAATAATGTTCATGTCTAGGGAGTTTGGCGCCCGGCGGAAGCGTTTAAGCTTAGAAGAGAGTTCCTGGAGCCACTCTGTAGCAATTCTGAACGTGTGGTGTGGGGTTTTGCATTGTCCTGCTGGAACTGCACAAGTCCATCGGAATGCACGATGGATATGAATGGATGCAGGTGATCAGACAGGATGCTTACGTACGTGTCACCTATCAGAGTCGTATCTAGATGTATCAGGGGTCCCGTATCACTCCAACTGCACACGCCCCACACCATTACAGAGCCTCCACCAGCCTCAATAGTCTCCTGCTGACATGCAGGTTCCATTGATTCATGAGGTTGTCTCTACACCTGTACACTTCCATCCGCTCGACACAATTTGAAACGAGACTCGTCCGACCAGGTAACATGCTTCCAGTCATCAACAGTCCAATGTCTGTGTTCATGTTTCATTGAATGGTTGGCACGCTGACATTTGTTGATGGCTCAGCATTGAAAGCTTCAAAAGATGGCGGAAGGGTTGCACTTACGTCGCGTTGAACGATTCTCTTCATTCGTCGTTGGTCCCGTTCTTGCAGGATCCTTTCCCTGCAGCAGCGTTGTCGGAGACTTGATGTTTTACCGGATTCCTGGTATTCATAGTACACTTGTGTTATAGTAAAAAAAATGGTTCAAATGGCTCTGAGCACTATGGGACTTAACATCTATGGTCATCAGTCCCCTAGAACTTAGAACTACTTAAACCTAACTAACCTAAGGACAGCACACAACACCCAGTCATCACGAGGCAGAGAAAATCCCCGGCCCCGCCGGGAATCGAACCCGGGAACCCGGGCGTGGGAAGCGAGAACGCTACCGCACGACCACGAGATGCGGGCTGTGTTATAGTCATATGGGAAAATGCCCACTTCATCGCTACCTCGGAGATGCTGTGTCCCATCGCTCATGTGCCGACTGTAACACCACGTTGAAATTCACTTACATCTTAGTAACCTGTCACTGCAGCAGCAGTAACAGATCTAACAACTGCGCCAGACACTTGTTTTCTTATATAGACGTTGCCGACCTCAGCGCCGTGTTTTGCCTGTTTACATATCTCTGTACTTGAATCGAATGCCTATACCAGTGTCTATGGCTATTCAGTGAAGCTGTAAATAAGCTGGAAAACAGCAACGCTGGACAAAACGGTAAACAGGTTTGCTTCCATATCTCTTTAAGCTGGCTTCTCCGACCCCAGGTTCCCTACCTCAGTTTGTTCAATGGAGCATTTTCTATGTCCTGCTACATTTTTGCACGCTCTTACGAAAACACCCAGTATTTTTTAAAAGTAAGTGTACAATGTGCGTGACGCTAAAACTCAGAAACGAGTCCCGGTACAATCAAGGCAGTTATATTGTGTGGTAGCCCTCTATCCTCCATCTGTGAAGAAGGCTCCCGTTTTTACCTGAAGGGCATTGGTAGTTAGGTTAGTTGGCTAGTTGGTTTGTAGAGTAAAGGGACTAAACTGCATGGTCCTCTCCGGGGGACATAACCTTGACGAAGCACTGTCCATGCGGGTGGAGAAGCTTGCGTATCTGCGTGAAGCTGAGGGCTATGCCGAAGGTAGAGGACCTACTGCCGGAAAGGCCTCAGCCGATGGATCAGACTAAGAGTGTCCCACAACGTCCCATCTTCCCTATCCACTACTAGTTCCACCCAATTCCTTTTGCCAACACAAGGTGTGATGCGATCTATCCCGAGGGGTGCATGGCACATGGGAAGATGTGTCGCAAACGGGGCCTCAGGGATACCTGGCGACCTCCCTGAGTAAGTAGCCTTACACTGCCCAGGGTATTCGTGGTGTGGACTGTGTAGATCCCCATAATCTCCTGAGACCAATATCGACACGATTAAAGATAATAAAGGAAAACAAACTGAGCGGCAAATTGAGACCTCAGACTGCCAAACATCAGGGTCAGGACCGATGAAAGGCATTCCAACTACTGAATCAGGGTCTAGACCTGAGCCAGAAGTGGGAACTGTAACCGAGAAGCTAGACCAGATTAAGATCAAAGACTTGTCTGGGGCCCAGAGGAGGAAACTACTCAGAGAACAGAGGAAAAAGGTAGGGAACGAATGACATCCTAAAGACAAGTGACGGAAATTATAAAGACTTGAACCAAAGACCCCCAGGAAAAAACTATATCAGGTTGAAGGGGATATGCAGACCCCACAACGTGGAAGACAGGTAGTAAGAGGATAAGGGAGGAATCTAAGACTAGCTCCTCCCTGGATAAGCGACTCCAGAAGAAACCAAGGCATGAAATAGGGAAACAGACCTTTAGTACTGCAGTCTCTTTTAAGGATGGTAGTTATCCAGGAAGTCTCTACTCGCAGCAGGAGGAACTTGTACAGATGGCCCATGATGTCTCTGTGGGAAGATGCGAAGCTGAAGGTCAAGGCAGCAGCGGGGCTTCTTAAGGCCGCACAGGTGTCAATATGGGTACCAAAGATCCTTAAGGAAGTCTCTCCTAAGACTCTGTTCGAGAAAATAGGTTCCCAGAACCGAAACGTCTCGACAGAAGATGGAGAGTGATCAAACAGAAGGTTGTACCAGAAGGACGAACCCTGGTGATGGAGGTCGGAGAGAAGTCCCTGAAGGCAATGCGGGAGCAGGACCTGAAATTGTTTTTAGGTTTCTAGCAGGTCACCGTCAGGGTTCTCAAAGGCCTCAAAGATGGCAGCAAGATTCACACTGGAGTTGCTGCAGATAAATCTACAGCACAGTAAAGGGGCCTCTGCTGACCGCAGCCGCTGCCTGGGGAGGCAGGAAGTGGACATGGCCCTGATACAAGAACCCTACTTCTATAAAGGGGATGTATCAGGCCTCGGTGGCACTGGAGGTAAGCTGATTTATGATAGAAATCTAAGAAACTGCTGAACATGCATCTATGTAAGAAATGGAATTTCTTTCATGCCAATGATGGATTTCTGCTGCAGTGATTGTGACCATTAAAATGCAGCAATGTGAGGAAGGTATCACGAGGGAAATTATTTTGACCACAGCATACCTCCCTTACGAAGACAGCTCTCCTGCTCCTTTGGAGCTGAGGAGACTCGTAGAGGCTTGCCATCGGCAAGGTGAACAACTGCTGGTGGGATGCGACGCCAATGCCCACAGCATAGTGTGGGGCAGCAAGGACACCAACAGTAGAGGTGAGTACCTTCTTTAATTTCAACTTGGAGCTCCTGAATAGGGGCAATGAACCTACATTCGGGAATAGCAGAAGGTAAGAAGTAATTGACGCAACTTTTGGTTCCATGATGATGGGCAGCTTTGTCAAACAATGGATGTGGTGTTAGAGCCATCCTCACTGGACCACATGGACATTAAATTCAAGGTTGTAATAGGAATCAGACAGACCATGACCTATGGGAATCCCTGGAAAACAAACTGGGAGATACATAGAAGGGACCGTGACTTAGGCTTATCGGAAATTACAACCTCAATAAGGAATCCAGTAGAGTTTGAGGAAGTAGCAGAGGCTGTTACTTCTGCCGTAGTGATCTCATATCAGGACAACTGCACAGTCACCAAGAAGTGCACAAATAGGAGTGTGCCTTGGTGGAATAATAACTTAGAAATGCAAATAAAACAGCTACGGAGACTGTTTAATATTGCGAGACGTAAAGAACAATGGGTTAAGTATCGTGAGGCCCTTGCCAATTACAACCTTACAATCAGACAAGGAAAGTAGGCATCCTGGAAGGCATTCTGTGAGGAAGTGCAGGGCATGGCTGCTCAAGCCAGACTTCACAGAATTCTCACTAGAGTACCAACCAATCCACGAGGTACATTGAGGAAAGAGGATAGGAAATATACAAACACAGCACATGAGACGCTGGAACTGCTCCTCAAAACTCACTTTCCTCAATATGCTCTGCTGGACAACACAGACCAAAATGTGGTCCCGCAGAGACAATGGTTCTCAAGCACTCGAAGAGAGGACTGGGAATCGTCCAAGGAGTGTGTGGACTTTAATAAAATCCATTGGGTGGTGGGAACATTCCAACCGTTCAAGTCACCTGGCTCAGATGGAATTTTTCCAGCTCTTCTGAAACAGACAGGAGAGAAGCTCATAAGAGTCTTATGCAGATTATTCATGGTTAGAGTAGCAGTAGGAATCATTCCCAATGCTTGGAGGGCAGTGAAGGTTGTCTTCATTCCAAAGCGAGGGAGAATTGATCATATCAAGGGCAAGGATATGAGAACAGTCGGTCTGTCCTCCTTCAATCTCAAAAGATTTTAAAAACTGGATAATGTACACGTTGGGGAGAGGAGGCTAATTAGGGCCCCTGTAAAGTCAAACCAACACACTTATCAACCAGGTAAATCATGTGAGACAGCTCTCTACCAACTCTTTGGGAGGGCGGAGAAAGCACTTCACTTCCATGAAATCGCCCTCTCCTTCTTCCTGGATATCGAGCGGCCCTTCAGTAACAAGACCTTCGATTCCATGGTAAGGGCAGCCGACGTGCATAACCTACGGACCACTATATGTAGGTGGACCAGGGCCATGCTCAGTGGAAGGAAAGTGGAGGCTACCATGATGAATGAAAGATGCTAATTAACACCACTAGCGGCTGCCCGCAAGGAGGAGTTCTGTCCCTTTTATTTAGGAATCTAGTGATGAACGAACTCATTGAGAAACTAAATTCCAGACACTGCTTCTGCCAAGGTTACGCGGATGACCTAGCCACAGTAATACTTGGAAAATTTACTGACACAGTTAGAAATATGGCACAAGGAGGATTGGACATTGTCCAAAATTGATGCATCTAACAGGATCTGAGGGTCAATCCCAAGAAGACTGTTGTGGTGCCATTTACAAAGAGGCATATCCAACACTCAAATTGGAATCTTAAGCTCTTCGATGAAACTCTACATGTGAAGGGGATAGTGAAATACCTAGGGGTAACCTTAGATGAGAAACTAACGTGGACCCCTTACATTAAGAGAATCTGCTAAAAGTCAAAAAGTACTCTAGTGAGTAACAGAAGGGCTTGTGGCAAAAACTGGGGCCTAAGCCCCAGGAGGATGCACTGGATATATACCACATTGGTTAGACCTACGATTTCCTGCAGGGCTGTAGTGTGGTGGAAGAAGGTAGAACAGCGGATTGCAGCTAAGTAACTTGCTAAGGTGCAGAGACTGCCTGCTTAGCCACAGCAGGCGGAATTAGCAGCACACCAACCGCTGGAATGGAAGTCATGCTGGACGTGCCTCCACTACACCTTTGGGTCAAGATGGAGGCCGCAGCTGGGGCATACAGACTTAAAACTGGCAAAAACTGGGTCTCATTCGGATATCCAGAATCACTAACTTAGTGAGTGAGGTAAATATAGGAATGGTTGGGGAAATGCCTGCCAACTATATAATAACTGCCAACTGCTTCAACAAGCCTTACAATATAATGATTAGAAGCACGGAGCAGTGGGAAAAAACAGTTCGACACCATTCGGGGGACATCGTTTAGTTCACCGATGGGTCGAAATCAGACCAAGGAGTTGGGGCAGGGGTGTATGGGGTACAGTCAAGACTGGAGGGCATTATCTCTCTAGGAAAACTGGTCTATGTATTCCAAGCTGAAATTACTGCAAACAGGACATGTGTGGAGGAGAATATTCGTAGGTACTACAATGACTGTAACATCTACATCTATTCAGACAGCCAGGTAGCCCTGAAATCATTGGCAGCTCCTGCAAGAAGATCTAAGATTGTTGCAGAATGCCACAGGGCTCCGGTGGAGCTAGGGGGAAGCAATAGGGTAAACCTAGTGTGGGTTCCTGGCCACTCAGGGATCTGTGGCAATGAACACGCCGACAGACTGGCCAGGATGGGGCCAATGACTCCATCTATTGGACGGAAACCTATCTTGACAGTCACCAAGCCTATGGTCAAACTAGAACTACGGAACTGGCTCAGGAAGCAGCACATAGAATACTGGACCAAGGTCCATAAACATAAACATGACAAGGTAATGATGCCCAAACCATGTTTTATAAGAAGCTCTGTAATCCTGGAATTGAACAAGAGAGATCAAACTCATGACTGGACTGATGACAGGCCATGGCAATTTCAAAAGACACCTACACACAATGGGTATAACAGAAGAAGACCCTAAATGTACGATTTGTGATGAGGGTAAAGAAACTGCATCACACCCTATCTTAGAATGCATGGCATTGGAGAGCAAAAGATACAGAATCTTCGGGACAACTAGACATGAAGACATTGTGTCTAACAAAAAAACTGGTAAAGGGACTCCTTGCACTATTAAAGTTCATTGGTTGGCTTTACCAGATATACATGGAGCAATACCACACAATAAACCATGTGTCTTTGAGGACAGTGGTGGGTTAGACCTAAGCTGTTATAACTGTTAAAATGAAATCAACTCAAAAATCAAAAAACTGCATGGCCACCAGCCCCTCTAAAGGGCGTACTTTTGAAATATAAGAACTGGGAAAATTCGCTTTATAGAAATTTCTAGAACATTCCGGAACATTCTAGAGTATTCGAGAACATTCCAGAACAATCGAAGTATTTGAGAGCATTCAACAACATTCCAGAATGTTCCGAATTGTACCACAATGATCCGTGAAGTTCTGCAATGTTCGGGAATAGTCTAGAAAATTCTGGAAGATTCCAGAACGTACATGGGCCGACAAGGAACATACCACATCATTGTGGAACATTCCAGAACACTCTCGATGTTGTGTAATATTCTTGAAGACTGTGGACCATTCGAAGCCTTTTTCGAATATCCTGGAATTTACGACTACTGAGGCTCCCCATTGGTAAAGCATGACCCATCATGGGTTCGAACGTCAGTTTGTTATCAGTGACGAAGGCAGTGAGTAAATAGAAACGAGCATTGAAGTATGAGTAAAGTGATTGCGAGCTAACATCCCAAAGATGTTCGGGCTCACATGCGGTTCCCCTTCATCGAAATATCTTGGCTCAAACTCGTCTAGGGGTTGAACCGCACGTATCGCATTACACGCCCTAAATTAGACACTTATGACCTTTTGGTTAAATTTTTCTGGCTGATGGCACGTTTGCGAAATACAAAGTTAATGTAACATATAATAACAGTAACAATAATATCGGGAACTAAATTAACGACCCACAAATGATGTAGGCTACATAGTTGCGTTTTGATTAGAAAAATGTTTATTCAGAAAGCAAACTAATAGCGAATGTGGTCGTATTTAGAGTTACTGTTACACTCGAGAGCATATCCATTTGACACAGTTCGATCATTCACAATCTCAAGGCGAAATACATGTTATCTAAGCGAAAAGTTAAGAGTTCACACCAGGTGCGCGGCTGCTCACCACTCAGAGACTAAGTCCTGCGATACCACACAGCACGAAATTTTCTAAGTCGTTTCGCTTCTTAACTGCCTAAAGACCCGATGTCCGTTTTCGCGTCTCAACCCGAATTGTTCACTTTGATGTCTACAGACGAACTGTCTGCTTTCGCGTCTGCACCAGCACTGTCCCTCTGCCCGTCCCCGGCCGCGTTTCCCGCGCCCCGAATATCGCTCAACTGACTAGGGCAGTTCCCTTTCCTGAAGCCGTCCATCTGATTGGCTACAGCTTATTCTACATTTTTTTACATTTTAACATATTGAAATAATCAAAGCTTGACCACTTTCCCGCTCTAAATAAAGTAACAATAATATCCATTACATTATAAACTTAAATTCTTTTACTTAAAACCAATACAATTTCCTTCTTAACTTTGAATGTCATGGCCAGTAGGCTTGCACCAATGTGCTTTCTGATATATAAATAAAGAACAAAAATAAATATGATGCACTAAACTTTACAATAAAAGTTCTATTACCTAATGATTCAATAATGTGTCATGCTGTCATCATTCAATGTGTTTTGTGTGGAGGAAATGATGATCTGATACTTAACTGAAAATACTGATAATTTAAATTTACTATATCTTTTAAACAAATAAAGTTACAGAGTTGATATTTACAATGTCTGTCATTTTAATGATGCTCTTTTGTATGAAATATCGATCGTTAAGATCGACCAAAGTGTTCAGACTTTAGCATCCAGGTCTTTGTTACAAAACTTGTTAATTTCACTTTAACAGTAAATGCTAAACTATTATAGATATGACCAATATTCAAGTTTTACTGGGATCACCATGAAAATTTGTGGGGGATAGGAAATTAAAGTTACTGTGTCTTCATTCCCTGAATTACTACAGAATTAAATAGTTTACATAAATGTTTCACTTAATGGCCGAACTTAGGTGCGCCATATTTGACACTGCTACGTCTCCCTGGCTACAAACGCCTCCTGCTGGGTTTCCCTATGATGTAGGTCCTCATCTGTCGCACTCGCAGGCTACAGCACTTAGGCCTCAATAAACAACAGACGCTAGTGAGTTTCCCCGTCTCATGGTTCATCTACACCTTTTGTAGCACACGGTGCGGAACGACAGGGTTCGTTTCACAGTTCCTGTAGGCTGACTTTTTCGGCCATATATTTAAATGAGAGCGCAATGCTTGTTAACTCACACACCTCCTTTTGATAACATGTTGGTGTGCCATATATGTTATGAAGTATCACCCAAATTTACAAGACACAAATTTATAATACAATAACACAAATATCCTAAGCGCCAGATCAATAGTGTAATTATTTATAGTAGTGCTTATGCAGCATGCTTTAAATTTAAAGAAACTTATATCTAACATAAATTATGAATTGCAGCATATTAATTAAATGCCAAATAAAACTACACTTTTATCAGAATCGACTGTCTATTGAAATGCTGCAGAAAAATCAGCGTCACTGCACTCACTTTCACAGAACCTTTTTGTCACATCAAAGGCTCCAGCGGCGCTCCACAGATCACCAGAAACATCACCACCTTCATCACTATAATCGCTACCGTAGACTAGTACCGCTTTAGAATTTTCTATACCATCTAACTCCACCAAATTCAGCTCCTCTCAGCCTCCTTTTGGCACATTTTGCATTAACATTCACACACTCTTTCGTCTCATATTCATAAAACAAATAATTTAGCCCTAAAATTTCCTCATCACCTTTATCGTTATCTTTCATTATCTTAGGATAATCTGATTTGAAAATTTTCCTATTTAATTATCATCTCTTACTAATTTCATTTCAATATTCTGGCGCCTTTCTGCCGATTTGTTGACACCTATCACATTTCCGTTTACTCGTGCCTTATTCATCGCCGATTTATTTTGCCATCTCCGGACCTGAGATGCGGCGAAACTTAGTTTCCCGATCTCCCACTACGCTGGTTTATTTCGCCACTAAACTTCCCAACCAATATTCTATTACCTAATGATTCAATAAGGTGTCATGTTGATATCGTTCAAAGTGTTTTGTGTGGAGGTTCAAGTGGGGACTTAACAGCTGTGGTCATCAGTCCCCTAGAACTTAGAACTACTTAAACCTAACTAACCTAAGGACATCACACACATCCATGCCCGAGGCAGGATTCGAACCTGCGACCGTAGCAGCCGCGCGGTTCCGGACTGCGCGCCTAGAACCGCGAGACCACCGCGGCCGGCTTTTGTGTGGAGGAAATGATGATCTGATGCTTAACTGAAAATACTGATCATTTAAATTTACTGTATCTTTTAACCAAATTAAGTTACAGCGTTGATATTTACAACGTTTGTGATTTTAATGTCATGTTAATTTCACTTTAACAGTAAATCCTAAACTACTATAGATATGATCTATATTCAAGTGTTACTGGGATTACCATGAAAATTTATGGAGGATGGTGGATTAAAATTACTGTGTCTTCATTCCCTGAATTACTACAGAAATAAATAGTTTCCATAAATGTTTCATTGTATGGCCGATCTTAGGTCCGCCATATTTAACACTGCTACGTGTCCCTGGCCACAAACGCCTTCTACTGGGTTTCTCTATAACATACGTTCTCAACTGTCACACTCCCAGACTACAATGCTTAGGCCTCAATAGACAATAGACACCTGTGAGTTTCCCCATCTTATGGTGAATCTGCACCCTTTGTGGCACACGGTGCTGAACAACAGGGTTCGTTTCACAATTCCTGACTCTTTTAGCCATATATTTAAATGAGAGCTCAATGCTCGTTAACTCACATGATATAGTGCCTGATTATAAATCGAAAATAAAGAGTGAAAAGTGTATAAAGTGTACTTAGTACAATTTTTAATAAAAATTTGATTTGATTTACATTTTAAAGAATTCCCAAACGTAAAGGAGGCGCTTTTGCCAGTTTTGAAACAAAGCTGAGAAAACAAAAAGAACAGCGAAAAAACGAAACAGATGAGGAGCAGGAAGCACGTGTAAGTTTGCAACGAACGAGAATGAGTACCGTGAGAAACAGAGAAACCGAACAACGAAATAAACTGATTGAAGAATTAGGAACTGCTACACAATTTTATAATAAAAGATAGCAAACCCAAACTAGCCATGAAAATATCACGTACGAGAAGCGCTGATAAGGACAAATAAACAGTTCAACCTTACAACTGAAGTATTCCGCTAACCCGACGAAAGAATATAACAAACACAAACACGTCGTAATGGGAAAAATGGATAACATCCGTCAATTTTGCAAAATGGAAAAAATCTGTAGAGAAACAGCAGGATTCTGTTGCATGAATGAGAAAACTCGATTACATCTATTGGAATCACCTCCACAGGAATTTTTACATTACATGATAGGCCAAACACCAAAATCAATATACTTTCTTCAAAACATAAACGCTTACAATGCCTGTTTCAAGTTGATTTCTTTCGGCGTTACTACGATCAACACTAACAGAGATGAAATATATTTTCGGTTTTTCCGTCCAAGGACAAATCTACCACAACATGGGATCATTACTGCCACCACTAAGAGCATAATTTTCTACAAGTATATTTCATCGGAAATGAAGAAACAGAAATTGATCAATGATGCACAATTATCAGTGGACTGAGACGAGAAGTAGTTGAAAGATGCAGAGAGAATCTTACACCACTACAGTCAACTGATTCACATATTCAAAACAGCACTTGACCAAATGATTTCTGATATCTGTAAAGTTAAAATTCGAGCCTCAAAAGAGCACCTGGAGAACACGAACATCGATTTCATGCACCTCAGTCACCATAGTAGTTGTGAACAATGAAAACACAAGCCGTTACATAATTGTACAACGAAGAAGATAAGGACTAAAACGCATTGCAGAGGCACATCGTTCATTTGATGTCTTCCAATATCCTTTAATATTGAAACTTCCTGGCAGATTAAAATTGTGTGCCGGGCCGAGATTCGAACTCGAGTCTTGTCCGCAAAATGAAAAGGGCACGAGTTCGAGTCTCGGTCCGGCACACAGCCTTCAATCCGCCAGGATGTTTCATAGCGGCGCACACTCCGCTGCAGAGTGAAAATTTCATCCTTTAATATTCATTCACGGAGAGGACTGATATCATTTTAATATGAAACAAATCCAACCAGAAACAGGCTTAAAAACAAACATAAAATTTACTCCCAAGGAGTTCTATGCTTACCGCTTAATGATAAGAGACAATGAAAAATACGGTCACATTCTCCACACTCGCCATTTATTCCAACACTTCCTGTAGATATGTATGCAAAAACAGAACCGGAACGGATGCTTGACATAAGACTGAATCAGGAGAAACTACGCACGGAAAAATACGTCCACCGTTGAGACGCAGTCATAGATGTCGGAAACATTGACGACATTAGAACAATGGTAATCTTACCCTCATCATACATAAGAAGCCCCAGACACATGTACGAACACACTCAAGATGCCATGAGGTACAAAGAAAATTATGGACCACCTGACCTCTTCATAACATTGACGAGCAAATCGCCGTGGTCAGAATTCAAAGAACACCTAAAATACGGACAAGAACCCATGCATAGACGCGGCACAATGGCCCGAATTTTTTAACAAAAGCAAATCAGATTTATTGAAGTCATCACAAAATACAACATCTTTGGAGCCGTTAGATGTTGGATGTGCACAATGGAATGGCAAAACGAGAGCTGCCTCACTCACCAAATTTCCTATCGCTACACGACAGAACTGATCCCACGGATCGGAAATCGAAAAAAACATCCAAGTTGAATTTCCCAGTCAACAAGAAGATCCGGAACTGTACGACGTGGTACTAAAAAACATGATTCACTGGCCATGCGGGCCATTAATCTCTAATTCGCCACGTATGTCTGACGGAAAACGTACAAAGAAATACCCAACACCATACTTTGACGACACACAAACTGGAGTTGATGGGTATCCCTAATACAGAAGACGATCACCGAAAAACGGTGACTTCACAGCAAGAAAACGAGTACGAGGCAGCGGAGAACTGCAAATAGATAATCAATGGGCAGTACTATATAAAACACTGAATTCCAAAATGTTTCAAGCACACATAAACACAGAATACAGCAATTGAGTGAACTCTATGAAATACATCTGTAAGTGTGTGAACAAAGGCAGTGACATGGAAATACACTCCTGGAAATTGAAATAAGAACACCGTGAATTCATTGTCCCAGGAAGGGGAAACTTTATTGACACATTCCTGGGGTCAGATACATCACATGATCACACTGACAGAACCACAGGCACATAGACACAGGCAACAGAGCATGCACAATGTCGGCACTAGTACAGTGTATATCCACCTTTCGCAGCAATGCAGGCTGCTATTCTCCCATGGAGACGATCGTAGAGATGCTGGATGTAGTCCTGTGGAACGGCTTGCCATGCCATTTCCACCTGGCGCCTCAGTTGGACCAGCCTTCGTGCTGGACGTGCAGACCGCGTGAGACGACGCTTCATTCAGTCCCAAACATGCTCAATGGGGGACAGATCCGGAGATCTTGCTGGCCAGGGTAGTTGACTTACATCTTCTAGAGCACGTTGGGTGGCACGGGATACATGCGGACGTGCATTGTCCTGTTGGAACAGCAAGTTCCCTTGCCGGTCTAGGAATGGTAGAACGATGGGTTCGATGACGGTTTGGATGTACCGTGCACTATTCAGTGTCCCCTCGACGATCACCAGTGGTGTACGGCCAGTGTAGGAGATCGCTCCCCACACCATGATGCCGGGTGTTGGCCCTGTGTGCCTCGGTCGTATGCAGTCCTGATTGTGGCGCTCACCTGCACGGCGCCAAACACGCATACGACCATCATTGGCACCAAGGCAGAAGCGACTCTCATCGCTGAAGACGACACGTCTCCATTCGTCCCTCCATTCACGCCTGTCGCGACACCACTGGAGGCGGGCTGCACGATGTTGGGGCGTGAGCGGAAGACGGCCTAACGGTGTGCGGGACCGTAGCCCAGCTTCATGGAGACGGTTGCGAATGGTCCTCGCCGATACCCCAGGAGCAACAGTGTCCCTAATTTGCTGGGAAGTGGCGGTGCGGTCCCCTACGGCACTGCGTAGGATCCTACGGTCTTGGCGTGCATCCGTGCGTCGCTGCGGTTCGGTCCCAGGTCGACGGGCACGTGCACCTTCCGCCGACCACTGGCGACAACATCGATGTACTGTGGAGACCTCACGCCCCACGTGTTGAGCAATTCGGCGGTACGTCCACCCGGCCTCCCGCATGCCCACTATACGCCCTCGCTCAAAGTCCGTCAACTGCACATACGGTTCACGTCCATGCTGCCGCGGCATGCTACCAGTGTTAAAGACTGCGATGGAGCTCCGTATGCCACGGCAAACTGGCTGACACTGGCGGCGGCGGTGCACAAATGCTGCGCAGCTAGCGCCATTCGACGGCCAACACCGCGGCTCCTGGTGTGTTCGCTGTGCCGTGCGTGTGATCATTGCTTGTACAGCCCTCTCGCAGTGTCCGGAGCAAGTACGGTGGGTCTGACACACCGGTGTCAATGTGTTCTTTTTTCCATTTCCGGGAGTGTATTTATGACGTGTCGACTATTACATCCTAATGCAAATATCATTTATGCGGCGACGATCTTCAGTTATACCCAAGTGCAAGTCCAACAAATCTCTCAACAGCCATCCAAAACGTAAATGCTGACTTACTTGCTTTACTAGAATGGGCAAGATCATAGGTTTAAAACTTCACACCGTCCGAACACATCGTGGAGGCCCAACGGAATCGACAGGCTGCTGTGTCATCCTCAGACCTTAGGCGTCACCGGACGCGGATACAGAGGGGCATGTGGTCAAAACAACACCCTCGCGGCAGTTGTCAATTTTCGTGACTGGTGTCGCATACTTCTCAATCAAGTAGCTCATCAATTGGCCTCACAAGGGCTGAGTGCACCCTGCTTACCAACAGCACTCAGCAGACGCAGAGGATTCAAACCAGCCAATTAAAACTCAAGCAGTCTTAGTCTCACACCAAATAGTTATTATTCCTCAGTTAAGATATCCCCTTCCACTCTTAATCCTAAACAGCACAGATATAATCTTTTCTCCTTTTGTAAGGAATTTGGGGATAATTCTGGACTTCACTTACATGGACTATCCTATTCCCCAAGGACTTTCGTATGAGAGCTAATGTCAGCAAGAATTGATGATGAATGCTTGTGTATAATACAGTCGTGATGTAAGCTATTTCAACCATATCACTCTTGTCCACGAACAATTATCATGGCTATGCGCCGAAATGCGTAGCAATTATCATACCCTGTGTTTGCTGTAGCGTCTTCTCAATCATTGTACTCCTTCTAATTATCTTCAACCATTACTCCACTAACTAACACAGCAGAAATATTCGTTCTTCAAAATAGTAAAATCCTGTCTCAATCTTTATATAAAGCTGCCACGTTCTCTGAATCTTTTCCTGTATCAGAAAACAAACTTTGAAACACTCTTCCTCAAAATATTAGAGAAAATAAAATCCTTTCAAACTTGAAAAGATAGCTAATGGCTCACCTTCTGTTATATCCTAGCCAGTAATGCCAACCGAGCCCGCTGCCCAAAAGGTTGGCAGCATCAAAGTCCGGACGCCGTCCGCATAAGCAGCGCCAGCGATACAGGAAATCGCCGCAAGTCTGCGCGCGCCACCGCTGGCTTCTGACTTCATAAGCGCTGGAGTCGCGAGCGCTAGGACAGTTCTGTATTCGCCGCTCAGTTGTATACTCGCCACCGAATTGTGTACTTGCTAGTCAGTTGTGTGTTCATCGCAGCAGAGTTGTTGTTTGTCGTCAGCCGACGCTGACCTAGCCGCTCCGACTCGAACTAGACAGATTTCTGTAGACACGGAGTTCACTATTGTGTTTCTGTATCTTCGTCAATAAAGATAAGTACCGACTTTTATTTAATCAGAGTGTTTGGGTTTTCATCTTTCTGTTCACTGTTCCAGCGGACCGGTCGGCCCGCTATTAAAAGTGTGGCGGTGACTTCGTAAGCCGTTTCTACCGCGAATTGTTTGTCGCTACGAACACCGCCACAAAACTGGCGACGAGGACTTCCGAACTCGTGTGCAGGGCTGGTTCAACTTGTTTCTTGTTATACTAATTATAGCGATAAAATTTTGGGGGCTGGTTTAATTTGTGTTCACTATGTCTGCCGAATTACAACAGTTGATCTTGTTACAGAGTCAGCAAATACAAAGTCTGGTGGAAGCAATCGCCAAACAAGCGGCTAATCCACCAACACAAATGGAACAAGCACAGGCAGCACCACATTTCCGTGCTTTTGATGCATCACGAGAAGAATGGCGAGAATATTTCGCGCAGTTGCAGGCGCACATGACAGTCTACAAAATCACAGGTACTGAGCGGCAGCTTTATTTAATTCCCACTGCAGGCGTGGAAATCTATCGACTACTTTGCAAGTTGTTCCCGGAATCCCAGCCAGAGGCTTTAGACTATGACGTTGTTGTTAACAAGCTTGCTGAGTATTTCGAGTCGCGATTTCATGTGGCAGCAGCCAGATTCAAGTTCTTCAGATTAAAGAAACTGCCACATCAATCTAATAAACAGTGGTTAACAGATTTACGGGGCCTCACCCGTCAGTGCCGATTTAATTGTGTGTGTGGAGCTTCCTACGGTGATGTCATGTTACGAGACGCTATTACTCAAAACATTGCAGATTCTCGTATTCGTGCTGCTATCTTAAAGTTGCCTGACCCGTCATTAGAGACTGTGATGAACATCATTGAAGCCCAAGATACTTTTGACTATGCTGAGTGTGAGTTAAATCAGCCATGTATTTCTCAAATTGCCTGTGCTACGCAAGTTATGTCACGCCCGCGGCCCCACCGGCAGAGTCAGACTGTAAACACTAGCCGGCCGCGTCATGTTAAACACATTCGTCAGCCGCGTGTGCAAAATGATGGAGTTAAGTCTTGCCCTAAGTGTGTTCTTGCTCATCCTCGTGAACGTTGCCCGTTAAGAAACGCGGTTTGTCACTTTTGTCAAAGGAAAGGACACATCCAGACTGTTCGTTTGCGTAAACGCAAGAACAATTCTAGTGCTGCCCAGCCCATGGATATTCATGTTCTTCAAAGCCAGCCCGCCCAGAAGGTCGCGTTTAAAGACTCTTCCACGGTTCGTGTGGGTAATAAACTTGTTCGCAATAAGCCACCCACCCAGCCCTCTGCTATGCGACCCAAGCGTAATTCAAACGCTGTAAAAAGTAATGTACAGACTGCAAGTGAAGCGGGAGTTGTTGTTCCACCCGCCCAACCCACGAGTTGTCGTAAACAGCGAACACGCGCTAAACGCGCTGATTTTGTGTCTTCCGCCTCCACTGCACCGATCCAGAGACAGTGTAATAAACTATTTGTGAAGCTACGCATCCAGGATAAGACCTTAAATTTCCAATTAGACACTGGTGCGTCTGTGACTCTCATAAATAGTGCTACGTATGCGGCTATCGGCCGCCCTAAACTTTCAGCGGCAAAGCATTCTTTGGCTACTTATATTGGAGAACAAATTCCTGTGTTAGGTGTATGTAGCGTGCCAGCCGCATTCCGTGGCAATACAAAAACAGTTTCATTCACAGTGCTCCGCGCTACAGACAGTGTAAACATTTTCGGATTAGACTGTTTTGACTTGTTTGGCCTGTCTATCCAAGACAATGTGTTGCAAATTAATTCTGTTGTTGTTCCTCAAGACAGCATAACCGATTTGTGTAAACGATACAGTGACATATTTAAAGACGAACTAGGTTGTGCTGGGAACTTTGCCGCTCATATTACGTTAAAAGATAATGCTCAGCCTCGATTTTGTCGTGCTCGTCCAGTGCCTCACGCCCTCCGGGCACCTGTAGAAGATGAACTTCGTCGTTGGCAAAACAACGGTGTTATTCAACCCGTTTCAGCGAGCCAGTGGGCTTCTCCCTTAGTTATTATAAAGAAACTGTCTGGCAAGTTACGTTTGTGTGCTGATTTTAAGTCGACAGTTAATCCTCAGACTGTCATTGATTCTTTTCCTTTGCTTAGACCGGACGAGCTGATGGATAAGTTAGGGGAAGCTCGTTTCTTTTCCAAAATTGATCTCCGTGAAGCATATTTGCAACTGCCCCTCGACGAGCAATCACAACAGTATTTTGTCATAAACACGTCGTTGGGGTTGTTCCGTTTTTTGCGTTTGCCTTTTGGTTGTGCGTCAGCTCCAGCTGTTTTTCAGCGTTTTTTGTCACAGCTTCTGGCTAATGTGCCATCGTGTTGCAACTATTTAGACGATATTGTTGTGTCCGGTCGGACGTCTGCTGAACATTTCCGTAATTTGGAGTGTTTGTTTAAAGTGTTGTCTCAGGCAGGCCTACGTTGCAACATCGATAAATGTTCATTTTTCCTTACGGAGATCGAGTATCTGGGACATGTTATTAATGCTCAAGACATTCATCCCTCCCAGTCACATTTAGCAGCTATTCGTGATTTGCCCGCCCCTCGCAATCTGCATGAATTGCAAGCAGTTCTTGGCAAATTGACGTATTATATTAGGTTTATACCTAATGCATCACAGATTGCTGCACCGTTGCATCGTCTCCGCCGTAAGAATGTTCCGTTTGTGTGGTCAGCTGATTGCCAATCAGCCTTTCAGCAGCTTAAAGAGGCTTTATTGAATGATCGTTGTCTGGTCCATTACGACCCTAACAAGCCTCTGGTGTTAGATTGTGACGCCTCTTCTTTCGGCCTCGGTGCTGTGTTGTCTCACCGAGTCGGTAACACCGAACTTCCTATTGCGTTCGCATCTAAATTGCTAAACAAAGCTCAGTGTAATTATAGCCAATTGGACAAGGAAGCCTTGGCTATTGTGTTCGGTGTCACAAAATTCCATCACTACCTCTATGGTAGACCATTCTATTTAGTCACAGATCACAAGCCCCTGACGTCACTGTTTCATCCGTCTAAACCAGTTCCTCAGCGGACAGCTCAGAGACTACAACGTTGGGCTCTTTTGTTATCACAATACCAGTATGAGATACCGTATCGCCCTACAGCTCAGCATGCAAACGCTGACGCGCTTTCTAGATTGCCGATTGCTGCGGATGATGTCTTCGATTCCTCTGACGACTCTTGCCATCAGATTGACGCCGATGAGCATCAATCCCTCCGGGACTTTCCGATTGATTATCGTCAGGTGGCACGTGAGACAGCTACGGATCCTCATCTGAGTTTACTATTACGTTTTGTTCAACGTGGTTGGCCGTCCAAGGCAAAGGACATATCGGATCCTGTGGTTCGTCGCTATTATCCGCAACGTCATCTGTTGTCTGTTTCGCACGGAGTTTTGCTGTTACGCACCGAGAATGACCAGCTTCGTGTAGTGGTTCCCCAAGTGCTCCAATCCAAGGTCCTCGACTTGTTGCATCAAGGTCATTGGGGAGTGGTCCGCACCAAGCAGCTTGCCCGCCGTCATTGTACATGGATCGGCATTGATAAGCAGATTACGCAGATGTCTACAGATTGTTTGACGTGTGCCGAACACCAAGCTGCTCCGCCTCAACGCTATTTTGAGTGGGCACGCCCTGCCGGTCCCTGGCAGCGAGTACATATTGATTTCGCTGGTCCATATTGGAATTCTCGTTGGCTCATCGTGATAGATGCATTTACTAATTTTCCGTTTGTTGTGCCCATGCAGTCTACAACGTCTGCACAAACTATACAGGCGTTGACTTCAATTTTTTGTATTGAGGGTCTTCCAGAAGTTTTAGTGTCTGACAATGGTCCACAATTTACCTCTGCTGAATTTGAAAGTTTTTGTTCTGCCAATGGCATTCGCCATGTTCTTACTCCGCCGTTCCACCCTCAATCGAATGGTGCAGCGGAACGTTTTGTACGCACATTCAAGGATCATATGGACCGCCTTCGTGCTACGCACTCTCGTCAGCAGGCCCTCATCACGTTCCTGTCGTCGTACCGGACCACGCCACGCGACGGCCCTTCGCCTGCGGAGCTTCTCCACGGCCGTCGTCATCGCACCCTACTACGGTTGTTGCACCCCCCGGATCGACCCGCCGCTTCTGAGCATCGCACGCGTTTTCAGCGCAACGACGCCGTTTTTTTCAGAGTTCATCAGGGTCGCCGTCGTTGGGAACGTGGTACCGTGATAAGTGTCCAGGGTCGCGGTTTTTGTACTGTTCAAGGTGCTACTGGGGTGCACAGGAGGCATCAGAACCAGTTGCGCCGCGCTGGCCGCCCGGATTCTGCCGCTCGTTCTTTGTCCACAGATTTGGTCCGCGGCGGGTTCCTGCCGCGCCTTCCGACTTCGCTGCCGCCTCCAGGGCAGCAGCAGCAGCCGTCGCCGCTACCACGCCGACAGCCCGTCCCGTTGATGCCTCCCGCGCAGCTTCCTCCGGGAGCGCCCCAGGTGGTCGCTCCGGCGCCTGCGGTTCCTCTTCAGTCGCCACCGCCTTCGGAGCTGATGGACGTCGACCCCTCAGTCGGGCCGCCTTCCCAAGCGGTGGCTGTGCAGCCTGTCCTGCAGCCGCTTTCCTTGGGCACCCCCAAGGAGTCTGACACCGCAGCGCCTTGTCCGGCGCCCACTCAGCAGCCGTCGACGCAGCGTCAGGAGACGCTGCCTCTCTTCGTGGGTCCCGACGCCCCGTCGCGTCCAGTACCAGAAGCTGCGCCCGTGGTCACAGGCGTGCACCCTGACCTCGGTTTTCAGTCGGTGTTTCCCGAGGCCCCGCGCGGCCAATGCTGGGGTGCGGACCGGGGACTGCCACCGACAAGTCTCCGCCCCGGTCTCTTCTGCTACGCCTGCGGCCAGACCCCTCCCCCGCCGTCGACGCTCGCCACGTCATTATTCAACGACGGTGCGGCGATTTGGGGGGGAGGAGTGTTATATCCTAGCCAGTAATGCCAACCGAGCCCGCTGCCAAAAGGTTGGCAGCATCAAAGTCCGGACGCCGTCCGCATAAGCAGCGCCAGCGATACAGGAAATCGCCGCAAGTCTGCGCGCGCCACCGCTGGCTTCTTAAGCGCTGGAGTCGCGAGCGCTAGGACTGTTCTGTATTCGCCGCTCAGTTGTATACTCGCCACCGAATTGTGTACTTGCTAGTCAGTTGTGTGTTCATCGCAGCAGAGTTGTTGTTTGTCATCAGCCGACGCTGACCTAGCCGCTCCGACTCGAACTAGACAGATTTCTGTAGACACGGAGTTCACTATTGTGTTTCTGTATCTTCGTCAATAAAGATAAGTACCGACTTTTATTTAATCAGAGTGTTTGGGTTTTCATCTTTCTGTTCACTGTTCCAGCGGACCGGTCGGCCCGCTATTAAAAGTGTGGCGGTGACTTCGTAAGCCGTTTCTACCGCGAATTGTTTGTCGCTACGAACACCGCCACAAAACCTTCCATCACAATAGCTATTTCTTCTGCATCTCTCTCTCGTTAGTCTGAACTGCCCTACCACTTTTTGCTTCCCTTGTCCCTTGTTTACACAGTTCTCTATTGAACTTCTCTACTTTACTGGCAGACATTGTCACTTTCATTTCAATCTTCCGCTCTTCCATTATCCTTTAAACTTCTTCAAATACCAAAAAGGATTAAAAATGCTAAACTAATGGATATAATTCTTAATGACTTCATCATTTTATTACATTTAGTGTTGCTACTACTACTACTACTACTATTATTGCCAATTACTACTTTTTATTAACATCATAAATTATTATTATTGAGGCTTCTGTGCAAAAACTGATCAATATCAGTCTTAATTTCTCCATCATTTTATCATCATTATAACTGTTACTATTATTATTCCCAATAGTTTTAATTATTAGCTTTACTAATAATACAAATTATTATTATTGTTACTGTTACTTACTGTTTTTTGTATGTGTTCTTGACCATCAGAAGTTGGAGAGAGCTTTGAGGCCCCAATCGGGTAAGGCTAAAGAAGCAGTAAGGATGGATATTGCTTTGGTCAGACTGCATGTTCTGGCATTTAGTGAGATGGGATGCTAATAATCAATATTAATGTAACCAAATAAACGTGGTTTGTTTCCTTGTTTCACAAATTCTATTGCGGTTACTGTACAATGTAGGTTTCCGGCTATAGGCCCATTTTTAAGTATATTACTGATTTCAAAGATGACAAAGGAAAGATAAGCGCGATGATAAGACAAAGGAAAACATCTCCACTTCTGAATGTATTGATCCTTTGGATTAATGTAAAATTACTTCAATGACCTTTTTTTGGCAAATGAAATATGGAATTAAACAATTTAGCAGTTACTCTAACGTGACTCAACATACCTAGGAATAATATTATGCATCAGCCTGGAACTTTTCTTTTATATACACTTTGATTGAGATCCCAAATTTTACTTGTATCCGCGAGTTATTATACCATTTAAAAGAGGTGAACAATTAAATTAGGTTTGTATGATTGTGTAGTCTTCCGCAGCCAAAGTCAGTCGACATAAAAGTTTTCTGAGTATGAGACCGCGTCATAATGAATAAAATACTACTGCTGCTGGAGAAAAACCAACGTTTCGGCCACTGTTGCGGCGGCCTTCTTCTGGGTCTACTAGATTATGACGCGGTACCTTACCCAGAAAACTTTTATGTCAAAATTAGGTTTGATCATTTAATAATAGGTGTGGGGATATACGCAACTGTTTTTTTTTTTAATTTCTAGAATTTCTAACTGGGTGAGTTTTACCCCTTCTCCTACATGCATAAGATTTCAACATCTATTATGTATTTGCTGTTTTTGTTAAGATAATGTTCCGCAGAGCCTGAATTAGACTTCTTCAGTCCCCACCTTCCATGCTTCTATGTTGTTCTTTAAGCCTGGTGCAGATCGACCTCCCAGTCTGTCCAGTGTAGTAAGACTGACACACATGATCTTATAAACTCCACTTTCTATTATGGTTGGTTGTTTGTCTTTTGCAATGAACAAGCAACTTGCTATATTGTCTGCCTGACATAGGAAAGAACAAAGAAACCCTTTGTCTTCAAAACGTTACTTATCCTGTTTGACGTTTTTCCTATAAAAGGTACTACTTCGACATTTCTTGTTTTGTACACAAATCAAAAACTGTTTGGTATCACGCCGGTTCCCAGAACTCCTGAATATAGACGTTGACTGTGGATATTGTATCACAGACACAGTCCCTTTCGCTATTCGGAGTTATCAATAAACCCGTCGAAAGATGTAAACAACCATGCATGAGCAGCGCCTATTACACGGAGAGGTCCGACAGCCGATCATTTCCAGTCATTCCACCAGGAAGGAGGTAAACGGCTCATGTTGTCTGTAGTTCAACCATGCATAGATGGTAAATACCGCGGTTCGATCGCGTCCGCATTGTTACTTTGTGCCACGAAGAGCTCTTAACAGGGGAAGAGTCCATGTGTCTCGGAGTGAACCGAAGCGATGTTGTTCGGACATGGAGGAGATACAGAGACACGGGACCTGTCGATGACATCCCTCGCTCAGGCCGCCCAAGGGCTACTACTGCAGTGGATGACCGTTACCTACGGATTATGGCTCGGAGGAACCCTGACAGCAACGCCACCATGTTGAATAATGCTTTTCGTGCAGCCACAGGACGACGTGTTACGACTCAAACTGTGTACAATGTGCTGCATGATGCGCAACTTCACTCCCGACGTCCATGGCGAGGTCCGTCTCTGCAACTACGACACCATGCAGTGCGGTACAGACGGGCCCAACAACATGCCGAATAGACCGCTCAGGATTGGCATCACTTTCTCTTCACCGATGAGTGTACAATATGCCTTCGACCACACAATCGTCGGAGACGTGTTTGGTGGCAACCCGGTCAGGCTGAACACCTTAGACACGCTGTCCATCTAATGCAGAAAGGTGGAGATTCCCTGCTGTTTTGGGGCGGCATTATGTGTGGCCGACGTACGCCTCTGGTGGTCATGGCAGGCGCCGAAACGACTGTACGGTACGTCAATTCATCCTCCAACTGATAGTGCAACCATATCGGCAACATACTAGCGAAGCATTCGTCTTCATGGACGACAATTCGAGCCCCCATCGTGTACATCTTGTGAATGACTTCCTTCAGAATAACGACATCGCTCGACTAGAGTGGCCAGCATGTTATCCAGACAAGAAGCCTATCGAACGTGTCTGGGGTAGAGTGAAAAGGTCTGTTTATGGACAACGTGATCCACCAACCACTCTGAGGGATCTACTCCGAATCGTCGTTGAGGAGTGGGACAATGTGGAGCAATAGTGCCTTGATGAACTTGTGGATAGTACGCCACGAAGAACACAAGCATGCATCAATGTAAGCGGACGTGTTATTGGGTATTAGAGGTACCGGTGTTTACAGCAGTCTGGCACACTACCTCGCTGTATGGTGGTACAGCTTGCATTGTGTGGTTTTCATGAGCAACAAAAAGGCCGTAAATTATGTTTGTGTTGATCTCTATTCCAATTTTCTGTACACGTTCCAGAACTCTCGGAATCGAGATGATGCAAAATTTTTTTGATGTGTGTATTAATAGGTAAAAGCAGTGAAGGCACATAGTGTAATTAGATGCAAATCCTGTTGAGCAACCCTGTGTTCATTTAATCATTTGGTGAACTTCACTGTGTGTACGTGCCAGTCGGTTGTACGCAATCAGCACAAGATGTGTCCACCCAGAGACATAACAGAGTGATGGAAATGAGCTACCGTGCCAAAGGCCACAAAGCGAATGAAGTAGCCTGATTTGTTAGTGTATCAAAGCAGACTGTTTAACGTGTCTACGTGGAGTGGTGTATCAATTGCAGCTATGTAACCCGGTGTAAGGGTATTAGTTGTAAAAATATCCTAACTGGCAGAGACTGAAGACGAGTGTACTGTTTTGACAGTGACCATGGGTTTCAAACCAGTCAGACATTGCTAGCGTTACTGAATGCAGATCAAGGACTAGTTTGCGAGCGATCGTTATGAAGAAGACTGCGTTTAATGGACATTTGAAATCGGGAACATGGGAAAAGGCCATCGCTCATGGCGTCACGTAAAGTTGCACGTCTTCAATGGCCCAGAAACTGGTCAGTAACTGACTGGAGGCGTGTAGTGTGGTCCGACTAGTTGTGGTTTTAAGTCGTTTCACATGCTGTAAGGTGTCGAATGCGCCGACGGTCGAATGCGGTGTTTAGCGCAGGAACTGTGTAGAGTTCAGTTCACACCGAAGGTGGTTCTACGAACGTTCGGAGATGTTTTTCGCACCATGACTAGCACCCACTCATTCAGGTTATCATGAACACGAACCACGGAGGCTTCTTCAAACATTATCGGTGAACCGGTGTGGACCTTGCATTTACATCTTTATGGTGAATATGCTGTGAATAATCTCGTCTTCTAGGATGACAAATCCTCGCGTTCACATGGTAACCCGCATACATTCCTCTTTTGAAGAACACTAAGGCACCATATCTCAGCTTTACATTCTCGCCAAATGACACGATCTTAATCACTTGGACCATTTCTAGGACTATGTGGAACATAAAGCGAAAACTAGTAGTAGACGTCCCCGGAAATTTGGTAGCTCTAGGGATCTAATAACCGATGTGAGGGTTCAGCTGGATATTACATGCATGAAGAAATTTGTGGACTTTTCTCATTGCCAAACTGAAGCCATTATACACAGAATGGCTGTAATTAAACTTTCACTACATGAGAGGACCACCATGAGAAATGAGTGATTGAAGGACAATGAAACTTTGTGGAAACATTGTTAAAGACATGTGGAAGAAGGAAACTTCAATTTCCACCAGATAGGATAACATTTATTAAATGCGTACCATGTTTACATTGCGAGTTACACAAGTTACTCAATGTGACAAGCATCTGCATACACGACACCCTGGAACCACACTAGAGATTCCATTTCAAGATTTTCGCAACACTTTTCGAACGGTGGACCATGGAACGTCAAGCTGTCGCGACACAACTCGTGCATTGGTTGAATATCTCACATTGCGTCCAGCATTTTCAGCCATAGCAACGGTAACTTCTTCAACAATTTGTGGTATAATTGGCCGTCGGCCTCTCCCAGGAGCAATTTCTACGTCAGCAGTTAATTGGAACTCCGAATCATGTTCTTCAACCCCGGCGTGGAAAGAGGATCTTTCCTTATTCCTTTAATGTGTCGATACTCGCGAAGAGCAGCAGAACTATTGCTGTTGTTTTGATAAAACAGCTTTTCGAGTAAAGTTCTGCTTACCTTCTCCACATCCATGTTGACTGTCTGCAACTGTAATTTATACTGATGCTTGTATTTCAAGCCTACATCTCCGTACCAGTGTCAGAGCCTAATAGCACGTCGTGACACTAAAATTAACAACGCCAGTCCTGCACTGCACATTCTGAACATAGCTCCTATAAATTTAGACACCCATACGGTAAACAATTTCCTGTCTACACCGACTGAAGTCGTGAAAGTTTAAGTGTAACCATTCTGTGCAATTTGTCGATTAGTGTCAGAAGCAGTCTGCCATTGCTTGCTGATGACGATGTGGTATTAAGGAAAGTAACGTCACTGAGTGACTGTTGAAGGACATAGGACGACTTAAACATAATTGATGATCGGCAGTACGTTGTAAATGTAGAAAAATGCAAGTTAATGTTGATGAATATGGAAAACAATAATGTAATGTTCGAATACAGTATTAGTGGTGTGCTGTTTAATACAGTCAAGTCGATTAAATATCTAGGGAGTAATGTTGCAGAGCGATCTGAAAAGAACGAACACGTGAAGAACGGTAGTAGAGAAGGCCAATGGTCAACTTCGGTTTATTGGGAGAGTTGAAGTCAAGTATAGCTCATCTACAAAGAACACCGCGTACAGACACTTGTGCGACCTATTCTTATGTACTGCTACAGTGTTTGGGATTCCCCATGTCGGATTAAATGAAGACATTGTAGCAATTCACAAGCGTGCTGATAGATTTGTTACGGTTAGCTTCGATGAACACGCTGATGTTACGGAAATGATTCGCGAATTCAAATGAGAATCAGTGGAGGGAAAACAACGTTCTTTTCGCAAAACACTGTTGAGAAAGCTTAGAGAACGGACGTTTACACCTCACTACAGAACGATTCTAGTGCTGCCAACATACATTTGTCGTAAGGACTGTGAAGACAAGACACATTAGGATTCGAACGGAGGCATGTATACGGTTCATTGTCCTTCGCTCAAACTGCGAGTGGAATGGTAAAGGACGTGGTTAATAATGCGACACGGTACGTTCCGCCTAACACCATATGGTGGCCTGCGAATATGATAGATGTAGATTATTTAGGCTAGAAACTTGTTACAAGGTGTTAGAGAGATGTTTCCTAGGGGTGATTAATTTTTTCCGGTGTGCTTATTTACAGTCGCGTAGGCGAAATACTAGATGAAATTTGCAGAGATCCAGTTTTCATGCAACAATAGTAATTGATAAAGGAAACAATTTCGTGAAAGCTATTGACAGATTCGGTGACTCTATTAGTAGTCCAGTGGAGGCAGAAGAAGGGGAAAAAGCAACTACTGAAAATGAAGATTATGCTGACAACTGTGGTAGAGACAACAGTCTACATCTATCAATTTACCGATCAGTGGCAACACCGATCTTACAGGAAACGATATCTAGTTACCGTCACAATTCCAGTACGCTGTACATACATTGCATTGTTGAGCTACATGTGATGCAAACAGAGTCCTTTAGTACTTCTCAGAAATTACAGCCGCAGCCTAAGTGTACTGTAAAACCATAAAAACAAGTAATTTTCATGAAATTCTGTGGGAAGTAAGAAGTCATCCGATAAACATCAAACTGTTTTAGGGTAAACTCTGTGTACTCATGGTTTTGAGGTAGTATAGATTGAATATGCTGTGAAACAAATTTATTCTATCCGATTAAATCTGTGGAATCACATAGAACATTGAGTTTGGAAGACTTAATAAGACACACTGTGTTTGAGTACACAATAGAGTTTATAACTTGATCTGACACTACTGCTGACATTATGGATTTACTGTAAGTCGGAAAAAATCTTTATTCCGAACGTTAGTACTATGTATCATGTCTCGATGTAAAATACTGCGCAGACTAGATAGTAGTCCTTAATACAATACTGCATCCCTGTAGCAACTTCCTATAGACAGGGTATTAGAAAAAATCTGATTTTTTTACCTCTATACAGACAATATGCACGTCTTACCACGATTTAAAAAGAAATGTCCTGTATCAGCGAAGGAGTCCTGCAACAACAATGAAATCCACAATATCCAAAAATTAAAAAAAATTAAAATAAAATATAGAAACTCGAAAAATCTGGTGAAGAGTTTTAAGAATGGAATTATAACAGATAAAACCGTTTCTCTATTTCGAATCAGATATTGTATTCGAGGGATGAGACTGAAATGTAACCGCAAAGAAAATGTTCCTCAGAAACTAGAGAAGAAAAAAATGATGATTTCTCAATACTTAACTGAAGAAATGCATGACTCGAAAGTTTTGTATTATTATCCTGACATAAAGGCAATTTGCTGGAAACAAAACACTACTACCCTGTTTACCATCCGTGGAACATATTTTTTCACATGCGCATCGTAAATTTTCTAAAAATATAATAAATTCTGTGATGAGACCTTTTAAAAAAGACTATTCCGAAAAAGTGAAAAGCATGAAAATGTATTTGTTTTATACATTTTGATTCAGAAGTAATGAATAAGTGTTTTGTCGTGAAAATGAATAATTGCTCGAAGAAATATTTTTGATATTTACAAATAAATTATAAGATTGTTTTTATATTCGTTAATCATCTTTCAAATAAATTTTGCACAACTCGGGATCAAATCCATTTTCTGCCGGGAAAGAATATCTGTTTTACTGCAACTGAAAAGTCTTCACGCAAGTTCGAATCCTGCCTCGAGCATGGATGTGTCTGATGTCCGCAGGTTAGTTAGGTTTAAGTAGTTCTAAGTTCTAGGGGACTGATGACCTGAGAAGTTAAGTCCCATGGTGCTCAGAGCCATTTGAACCATCTGAAAAGTCTTCATAGCGGTATGTATGCGTACTGTATTATTCAGGATTCCCTTGGTAAGCTCGTTGTAGTAATCAGTTGGAACTTGGGTTGGCTATAGCCGACGTACTTATGACTGCTGTCCTGGAATGCGCTGGTGTTGGTGCATACGAGACAGATGCTCTGGCACCTCCCGACCTCCATTGTCGGGTGGTGAATTGTAGAAGCCCCCACCCCCTCCCAACCCCTTAGCAAGTCAGGAGTGTACTATGCACAGGAGGCGACTATTGGTATAGGTGAGTATTTGTGGCAAGTGCATGTGGAGTTTCTAGGGTAGAGAAATCCCTTCGCAGCCCATAAGGTAGTTCTGATTTCAGACGGGGAAGAATACTACACCTGTTAATTAAAAGAGTTGTATTATTAATGGGAGAACGAAGACAGGAAATGTCAATGTAGAATAAGGTAACTGCTGGAGCGAATATGGGAAGCTCTTAGAACTATTCTTTCTTATATGCAGTAATTATGGCCACGTAATACTAGGGACAAAAATTTGACTGAAGGTGTATGTCAACATCAATGATATTCCAAATTTTTTTTGGAATGTATGTGGCAAAGGTAAACTGAACGCCTGTTGTGGCGGCGCACTTATTTCTGTAAAAAGTACGATAATATCTAAAGAGATTACTCCATATTCCGAATAAGAAATTATTTGGGGGAATATGAGTTTCCAAGTAGCATAAATCATGGTCATAGGATCCTTTCATAAGGCCCCTACGTCAGTAGCAACAGTGGCGCAAAGTTTGGGTAAAACATGGAGAAGCTTTTGCGTGAATCTTCAGGCCATGTTATGGTATTAGTTGGAGATTTCAACTTACCAGCTATAGACTGGGGAGCTCAAGTAATTAAGGCACATAGTAAGGACAGGGGATCATGTGAAACTGCTCTAAGTGTCTAACACGAAAATAGCCTTGAGCAGCTAATTAGTTAACCGACCCTTGAGGATGACGTATTAGATTTCTTGGACACCAGCAGGGTTGAACTTCCCGACTCAGCGTAAAACATGGAATTAGTGGTTACAACGTTGTTACAGCATCACATAATACGGTTGTGAATAGGATTGCAGAGAAAGATATGAAGATATTTCTGCTTATCAAGAACAACAAAATACAGATTTCATATTACTTGAGAGGTCAACGTGAAACATTCATTTCCAGGACCGACACTGTTGAGCAGCAATGAACAAAGTTCGAGAGTATTGTACAAACTCCTTGGACAAGTATGTGCCAAGCAGGTTTATGACGGATAGGAAGGACCTCCGTGGTTCAACGAATGTATTAGACTGCTAATCCGAAATCAAAGAGGGCTTGACTGCAAATTCAAACATAACCAAAGCCTCACACACAAATATTATCTCAACGAAACCAAAATCAGCCTAAGGAGAGCTACGCATGAAGCAATCGACGAATAACAAACTAAAATTCTATCTACCGACTTGACAGAAGATCCTGAGAAGTTTGGTTCTTACTTTAAATTAGTGAACGGATCGAAGTCGTCTGTCCAGGCATTGTGACCATGTGGCCTAGAAGCGCAAAAAGACAAAGAAAAGACCGAAATGCTAAACGCCTTTTTTGAAAATTGTTCCACTGAGAAGATCACACTGTAGTTCCTCCTTTAAATTGTGGCACTAACGTCATAATACAGGTATCGAAATAAGTGACCATGTGATAGAAAAGCAACTGAAAGCGCCCAACAGAGGAATGGCCTCTGGACCTGACGGGATACCAGTAAGATTCTACATTGAGTATGCAAAAGAAGTTGTTCCTCTTCTAGCAGCAGTCTACCATAGGTCGCTGGAGGAGCGAAGTGTTTCTTGTGATTGGAAAAAATAACAGGTCACTCACATTTTAAAGAAGGGGCGTCGCACTGATACACTATACTATCTTGTGACTCTGGCATCGGTCTGTAGTAGTGTTTTGGCACTTGTTTTATTCTCTCCTCTGTAAAGCTCAACATAGACTCCAAACACAACGATCGTGTAGAATCGAGATCGCTCTGATCGTCCACGAGACCCAGAAAGCAGCAGGTACCGGCGCCCAGGTCGATGTCCTTTTCCTTAACTTCCAGAAGGCGTTCCATACAGTTCCCTTTGGTCTCCTAATGAATAAAATATGAGCGTAAGGAAAGACAGACTGTGAGACTGGATTGAAGAGGTCCTACCAAATTGAATACAGCATGTCGTTCTCAAAGGAGAGATCTCTACAGACACAAAAGTAGCTCTGGGCATACCCCAAAGGAAGTGTTGTAGAATCATTATTTTCGCAATATATACACTACTGGCCATTAAAATTGCTACCCCACGAAGATGACGTGCAGCAGACGCGATATTTAACCGACAGGAAGAAAATGCTGTGATATGCAAATGATTAGCTTTTCAGAGCATTCACACAAGGTTGGCGCCGGTGGTGACACCTACAACGTGCTGACATGAGGAAAGTTTCCAACCGATATCTCATACACAATCAGCAGTTGACCGGCGTTGCCTGGTGAAACGTTGGCTACGGTTACCCTTGACGCTGCATCACAGACAGGAGCGCCTGCGATGGTATACTCAACGACGAACCTGCGTGCACGAATGGCAAAACGTCATTTTTTCGGATGAATCCAGATTCTGTTTACAGCATCATTATGGTCGCATCCGTGTTTGGCGACATCGCGGTGAACGCACATTGGAAGCGTGTATTCGTCATTGCCATACTGGCGTATCACCCGGCCGGAGGTGGTTGTTCTGGGTTCTGATTTCTCAGGATCTATGCACCCAAACTGCGTGAAAATGTAATCACATGTCAGTTCTAGTATAATATATTTGTCCAATGAATACGCGTTTATCATCTGCATTTCTTCTTGGTGTAGCAATTTTAATGGCCAGTAGTGTAAAAATAACTTGGTGAATAACACTGGATGTTCTGAGTCCTCACGTCAATGGTGCTGTTATATACTAGATACTCTCAAAGTCAAAAAAATTGTAACGAAATGCAGGTAGTCCTCCAAAGGATGAGCGTGTGGTTCAGGGAATGGCATTTGAACCTCAGCGTAAACAAATGTAACGTATTGCGCCTAAACAGGCACAAAGACACACGATTGTGTGATTACACGATTGCAGAAGAATCACTAGAGGCAGTCATATTTACAAAATATCCAAGAGTACGTACGAAGTGATTTAAAGCGGAACGACCAAATAAGACTAATTGTTGGAAAGTCATACGGACAAGGTAAAATCAGGGAGATTCGAGTTCACACGGAAATTTACCAATAGTCGTTCGACCTGTGCACCATTCGCTATTGGAACGGGAAAAGTCGGAAATTTCAGTGGTACACAAAGTACTCTCCTCCACATACTGTAGCCGCGCGGGGTAGCCGTGCGGTCAGGGCGCCTTGCCACGGATCGCGCGGCTTCCCCCGTCGTAGGTTCGAGTCCTCCCTGGGGCATGGGTGTGTGTGTTGTCCTTAGCGTAGGTTAGTTTAAGTTAGATTAAGTAGTGCGTAAACCTAGGGTCCGATGACCTTCGCAGTTTGGTCCCATGGGAACTTACCACTACCACAAATTTCCAAAAAATTTCCACGTACTGTAAGGTGACTTGCAGAAAATAGATGTAGATGAAGAATGTCTGTAATAATCTATGTGAAACGTGCAGTACATGCGTTTTCTGGGTACCACGTCAGTTTTCTTCTGTTCAGTGTGATTTTTTCCAATAACTGATCTTCTGGCTGTTTACAACACCATCATTAAAACATGAGCCAATACTACGATTCTTGAAAAGTTCACAGCACACGTCGGCAGACAAAGCTCATTTGTTCATCCATTCCTCTCAGCCACTGTGGATTTTTACCTCACCTGTAGGACACACCGCAAAGACAAGTTTACCCAAACTTGCATAGAAACGGCACATCACTATGCACTTTTCGTGGTCTTTGTCTGCATAACTGTCAACCGATTACGGAAAACATTGGCACCAAGCTATTGATTAATATGTTGGAATGTGTTGCTAGCAGAACACTCTTTTGGCTGTTCAATCTCACACATTCAAGCTGCCTCGTAACTACATGTGGACTGTGTGCTGCCGCTTTTAAAATGTTGCATTTCTCTCATCAGTTGATATTCGTTTTCGATGGAGCATTTTATTCGTCACATTTCTTGTTTTTTATTATATTTTTTAATCTTTTCAAAGACAGATCATTAGAGCTGGGCCCAATCGGGATACTGCTTAGGATGCAACCACATCTCTGGTCTTAATGGCAGTCACCAAAAACACAAGCGGTATGACACGTTTTAGACTGTGTCGTGTATAGGGTATTTAATTTAAGTTGAGGCTACTAAATGTCTCGAAAACGACGCACAATACGAAAAAAGTGTTCTAGGTGAAAAGTTAATAATAGTAAAGGGGACATGTGTCTGTGCTATAACTGGCCACCTCCTAACCACCCTTCCTCTGTGGGCGAGGTCAACTTTGTATTATCAAATGGGAATCCCCATTTTTTTGCATATTCCGATCCTACGCCAAAAATACGAATGGAGGACTCGAACCTCCAGCGGGAGTCGCCGTGCAATCCGAAATATGGTGCCTACGTAGGGTTTCCTCAAACCATTGTTTCCCATTCGTGGCACATGGCGCTGTAACCGCCAAATGATTTCGGTAGCCGCCCTCGAACCCGGACGTCAGTGTGACTGATTTCGGTGTGTGTTTCCATCTAACAGCCTTAACTCTCGTGCTGACCGCTAAGCGGTTACCGTAGCCATACGATCAACAACCATTGTAAAAGCAAAACGTCCATGAAGTGGTAGTGACAGTCGCAGCTGCCACGGATATTCACCGAAAACAAGCACCCCAGTTGACAAGCAGGTGGACTAACAGAAACCAAGCATTCGCATAGGAACAGAAAACTATTACATCCATGTCGTTGTTCATGGACCACGCTAAACGTAGTTCCTAACCAGACATTGGAACAGCTAGTCGTATTGTACGGAACAACCTAATTTGCAACAGTAAAGTACATTTCAAAAACAGACGTCAACCCTTGGAACACAGAAGTTTAATTTACTTTGTAAATGAAATAAAGAACGAAATGGGTCAGTTCTTAACTGAAAAATCAAGCACACATAATACTTGTTGATTACAGTGCCATCTACTACTAAGGAAAACAATGGTTTGAGCAGAGCATAGGTATTTTTGGAGTAAGGTCCGAATATGCACCAAAATTGTGTGTTCCAGTGCGAGGGTACAAAGGTGACACCTGTCGACCGCTGCGACCGAGCGGTTCTAGACACTTCAGTCCGGAACAGTGCTGCTGCTACGGTCGCAGGCTCGAATCCTGCCTAGGGCATGGATGTGTGTGATGTCCTTAGGTTAGTTAGGTTTAAGTAGTTCTAAGTCTTGGGAACTGATGACCTCAGATGTTATGTCCCATAGTGCTTAGAGCCGTTTGAACCATTTTTGAAATTTGACACCACGGGCAGGATGGGTGGTTAGGAGGTGCCCAGTTGTAACACAGACAGGTGTCTCCTTTACTATTATTAGACTTTCAAAAAAATTGTTCAAATGGCTCTGAGCACAATGGGACTTAACTTCTGAGGTCATCAGTCCCCCATAACTTAGAACTACTTAAACCTAACTAACCTGCGGACATCAGACACATCCATGCCCGACGCAGGATTCGAACCTGCGACCGTAGCGGTCGCGCGGTTCCAGACTGTAGCGCCTAGAACCGCTCGGCCACCCCGGACGGCTATTATACTTTCACCAAGAACATATTTTTCATGCGACACGTCGTTTTCGAGAAAGTTTAGGTTACTTCGAGATAAAACAAGTATCCTGTTTATTGTGAAAATGTGAATGCGGAACCCTCGCTGGCCTGTCCATGCGATGGATATCTTCACCTTTAAGAAATTCATCCACTACAGCAGCTCAGTAAGAACGGGCAGTAACGTCCATAAAGAGTAAGTCTGCAACAACTGCAGATCTGAAAAGGTGAAAATGTTGTAGCAGTACCTCACCTCCGTAGCCCTCATCGTTTACAATATTCCTCGTACCACCGACGAAGATGTGCAGCTCCGTAAAACTGTTCAACATGGTACTTCCCCACACCATAAAGCCATCACCACCAAACCTCTCTCTCTCAACGGTGTTGTTTCGGCTGCCAGGTTTCCCCCAGAGTAATGTACGATGAGGATCACTTTGTAAACTGACGAGTCAATCATCTGTGAAGATCGCATTCCTCCATTCATTCATGGTCCAGTTTTAATGTTCCCGGCTCCAAAATACACGGGCCCGTCTCTGTGCTGCAGTGAGCGGGATGCACACTGCCGGACGTCTGGCAAACAGCCCTGCTGTTCTGACCTCCAGATACACAGTTTATTTCGAAACAGCCACTCGAGGCCACTAGAAGCTCTGCAGCCACCTGTCTTGCAGCTTACTCCGATGTCGTTGTGCAATTACGAACAGAGACAGCTCCTGCTATGGTGTGATCATTCTTGGTCGACCATGTACTAGCCTACGATGAACATCCCCTATGTCTCGAAACCGTCGCTTTGTGGTACATGTAAGGCTATTGAGACTTCTGTCTGCGTCTTTTCTGCTTCCAGGCTGCGGGGTATTCTACCCTACAAAACGTGGTCCAAATGGCGTCTTTGTAGCATAACGTTGTCAACTTCATCAGGAGAGTACACTCTGTTCACTCCAAAAGAGTAAATCAGACTGAGACACGAGTTGTGCAGTGTATGCGTTTTCCTTTCGGTTACGCCGCCACTCACTGCACGGAGTACTCTTTCTCTATACCGGGTCACGGTTTTCCAGTCATCTAGTGTCCAACCGGTATGGACACGAACACAGTCGAAGTGTTGCAGGCGCTGTCGTGCCGGTAGCAAAGGCAGTCGCGTCGGTCGTCTGCTGCCATTGCCCATTAACCCCAAATTTTGCCGAAATGGACTAACGGATACGTTCATCATTCGTCCCACATTGACTTCTACGGTGATTTCACGTAGCATTGCTTGTCTGTTAGCACTGACAACTCTACACAAGCGCTTAAGACTTAAGTGAAGGCCAACGACCACTGCATTGTACCATGTGTACGCTATACTACCACCATCCGTATAGGTGCATATCGCTATTCCATGTCTGTTGCCACCCCACTGTATATTTACTTACACTGTATGCATGAGGGTGTGCTGAAAAGTACTACTTCCGAATTCTTTATGTGAAAACTCTTAAAGTTTTTTAAATAAAACAAACGTTATTAACATTCTACAACTTTATCCTTCGTGTCTATATATCTACAGCTTTCTGCCGCAAGAGAACTCCGAACTGTAGAGCGTAACATGGCGGCGTGTGACGTAACTATGTTGGGGCGTGAGCAACAGCGAACGGTAATCGAGCACCGAATTCGGAGAGTTCGTCCATATATGGAGCACCCTCTTCTTCAGCATGACAATACCAGACCACGTACGAGCGCTGCGACATCTGAATAATTCCGGCGCCTTGGGTGTACTGTCATCGATCATCCTACATACAGTCCCGTTTGGCCCCATTTGTATTTCCTCTGTTTCCAAAACTTAAAGACCACCTTCGAGGACTTCATTTTGACAGCGATGAGGTGGTGCAAACAGAGATAAGGCTGTTTTTCCGTCAACAATGACAAACGTTCTACAGTGACGGTATCACCAAACTGGTTTCTCGTTGGGAGAAATGTGGTCGTCACCAGGGTGACTGTGTAGAGAAATAAATATGTAGAAATGAAGAATAAAGATTTACAATGTTAACAACGTATGTTTTGTTTAAAAAGCCTTAAGAATTTTCTCATATAAAATTCGGAGGCATTAGTTTTGAGTACGCTCTCGTACTATCAGTGCCCTGTCTTAGCTACTTCATCCAACATAATTATTCTGCGAACTACTCATTTTTTAAGCAGATGTTCAACTTTTCTAATCAAAACTAGACATGATTGTCTTAATGGGATTTCTACGACCGTTCATTAAATAAAAATATGGTTTTACAGTCTTTGATCACTATTTTTTATTTTGAATGACCGGTTTCGGGCTAGCTGCCCATCTTCAGATCTCTGAGGACAAATATATCAGCAACGAAATCACAACAAGAATGTCAAGTAGACAAGTAGCCAAACACCTCCAGACATGCGACCACCCACGCACCGGAAGTGTTCACTTGCAACTAAGTGCTGATCTGTATGCTGAGTTTGACTCTACGCTAATGGCTCAGACGTGCCCGGTGTTAACATTAGAAACAGCTGCTATCTGTTAACGGTTATATTTTCATTTTTCGAAGAATTAAGCCTCTTAGACAACGAATTTTATAGGTAGCAAAAATCCTCACTCTTAATGTGACTTTATCAACTCAGGAAACATAATAAAACTCGCTAGCACTACCCCGAGGAGGTGACTTCGTATACTTGTTGAGATGGAAAATGAGTGGTGGAAGTCCATCTCCCTGGCGAATACCTGTTCTAATTTCAAAGGGTTCTGATACTTCCCACGTAAATTTTACTTTGGCGTTGTGTCCGTGAGTGGTTGGCTAATGAGGTTTATTGCTTCTAAGACGGAACATTAATCATCCAAAACTTTTTATATTATTAATAAATGGCAATGCAGCGGACGAGAAAGTTTATTTATGGCATTTCATAACAGTCGTTTAAGCGGCTAAGACTGAAACTGAATTAATATCGCACATTAGGGATATGAAATTCATAAATTTTTAGGGTTACAGAGCAATACGCAATCTCTGACCGAGAACTCAAAGTACTGTGTAGCGCCATTGGGTGAACTTTTGTATTAATGGCTGACGAAGAGAGTGTGTGGCTGGATATGAAGGGACATTAACAGAAGAGTAGAAATGACCTAGAGTACGATCAGTAAACTAAACAGGGTTTTCCAAATCAAGCAGTCTAGTTGTCTAAGGAGGAAGACTTTACAGTCACTCGGTACCGCCAGTTTTTCGGGGAAGGAAATGTGCCGTGCACCTTTCAGAGGCATTTATCTGGGGCGATTTATGGACACAGTGGAAAACCTGAATGTGTATGGCCGCACGGGGATTTGAACACTCGCCCTCGCCAATGTGAATCCAGCGTGCTAACCACTGCTCCAAATGGTCGGTAAACAATGCAGAGAAATATGTTGGGGATTGCTACGAAGGGTGGTAAAATGAAAACTGAACACTCGCTACAACGGGACCATGTAAAGTTTCCATTCTAAAGTAATCAATCACCACACGCGTTAAGACTTTAATATCACTGGGAGACCAGAAGACCAATTCGTGTTTCGTGGAATTATCCTGGAATTTAATAACGCCCCCACACTGCTTATAGGATGAAAGCTACGCTTCCGGTACTGCTCGCATCTTTCACGAAATGATTTTCATATCTTTAGCGACGTGAAGAAAGATAGGCGTTGGTTTCGGTGACAGTCGACGAGGAAGTGCAAGTGTGTGTGCGATTGTAGGTGCGTCAGCGGCCGTCCGCGTTCCCCAAAAATGTTCAAATGTGTGTGAAATCTTATGGGACTTAACTGCTAAGGTCATCAGTCCATAAGCTTACACACTACTTAACCTAAATTATCCTAAGGACAAACACACACACCCATGCCCGAGGGAGGGCTCGAATCTCCGGTGGGACCAGATGCACAGTCCATGACTGCAGCGCCTTAATCGCTCGGCTAATCCCGCGCGGCCGCGTTCCCCAAAGTGATCGTCTTGTCGTCCATAGGGTAAAATGTATTAACGCGTGTGGTACTTACTTTGGAATGGAACTATCCCAATGTCCTGTTGTAACGAGTCTATGGTTTTTGTTTAACTGCTCTTATCGGAGAGATAGGAAAACAAATTGATTAGGAACAGACTGGAGGAGAAGTGGTTCAAATGGCTCTGAGCACTATGGGACTTAACTTCGGAGGTCATCAGTCCCCTAGAACTTAGAACTACTTAAACCTAACTAACCTAAGGACATCACACGCATCCATGACCGAGGCAGGATTCGAACCTGCGACCGTATCGGTAGCGCGGCTCCAGACTGTAGCGCCTAGAACCGCTCGGCCAACCCGGCCGGCTTGAGGAGAAGACTAATTATTGTTGAAAATGAAACGGAGGTGGTCTGGACACGTAGCCGGGTGTATGTATAGTAGAGGGACTGAAGTATATCTTCGACGGATTCCGAGATATAATAAAATACCATGGAAGCTAGGCAGACGACATTAGAAAACATGCAGGAATGACGTGGAGGAGTATAATTGAAGACTGTAATGTATGGAATATCTGTAGGAGGGCTTTATCCAGCGATGGATCTGAAATGGTCGATGGTGACGATGATGAATCCACACGTATAATAAACTTAAGTCCCCAGTCACGTTTCCTGTCTGTATACGAAGGTTAATCTCAGGAACTACTCCGGGGATTTTGATCTAGTTTCCGTAATAGATAGACTAATTCACGAGGAAGGGTTGTTTAATTTACAATTATACCAAATGACGAGTTATTGATACATATTTTGCTATCTGCTCCATTTTTATTTGGCGTTTGCAATGACATCTCGTGGCACTGACAGGAGCTACTTGCTGGTCAGCTACAGAGGAGTCGGGATCTGACAGGAAAAGCAGTAGACGGCCAAAACAACACCAGAATGAAGCCAAGCGTGACCAGAACCTATAGAAATCTACAGAGACTATAAATTATTTACCACATTTTTCTGCCTGAAGTGCAGGTTGGTCTAAGGAACGCCTGTAGAGATTTTGATATTTTTGTCACTGAGATAGGGTAATTCACGAGGAAGGTTTGTGTGTACAATTTATAAATGTTTCGTGCAAACGTAATGAACTGCGATGAATTAAAGTCCACTACAGCGTTTCTCCGCCTGTGTGTGAAGACTAATCTCGGGAACTGTTGTAGATATTTTGATATGATTTTCATCTGTAGATAGACTGATTCACAAGGAAGATTTGTGTAAACAGGGTGAATTCGTGACGATGATACAAATTTTCAGGAATGATGGAGGTAAGTTTGTTAGTCAGAGGCAAGATCCCCTAGTCCACAAACGACCGAGTCGAAAGCCACAACAGGAAATCTACTCAAGTAGATTAGCCTCGTACAGCCCTCGAACTAAAAGCCCCAGCTACCGAACCCTGATCATGTAGTACAGAATCCCCGCAGAATATTCTCCAAGACCCTCAGTTAATTTCCCTTGTTGATAGGATAGTAACGGCACACGTAGCTTGATGCCAGGAAGACTGAAAATCCTAAGTCTACGGTACAGTAATAGTGAATTGCAAATACTTGCACAAGGTGGTACACCTACAACAGTAGTTCAAAATGGCGTCTCCCAGAACCAAACCAGGCATCGCATAATCGCACAGTTATGTCGTACCCGATCTAGCATTCCCAGTGTCGTCCGTCTTAGCAGCGGCGCAGGCAGCAAGAATTCTTGCCAGGCGTTCCTCTTGAGCCTCGACAGGCGTCTGGTACACAAGAATATTCAAATTGCCCTACAAGAAGAAATGAAGTGAGGGGAGATTAGGTGAACATTCTGGACACGAAGCAGGACATCCACTGTCTGTTCACGTTTCAGAGAATGTTGATCTAGTTGTTCACGAACCCTTAGTCCAAAGTGATGTGCTACTGAAACATGTTGGAATCAAATCCGTTGATGAATAGTAAGTGGAATATGTTCCAGGAATCCAGATAGTCTGCCTCTAATAAACTCTGCGTATAGAGGTGCATTTAAGCGAGTGTGAAGAAGAAACGAATCTTTTATGTAATCATTGAGTATGCCTACCATATGTTGGCTGATAACCTTCATTGATGGCTGTTGATGGGATTCTCATCGCCACAAACATGACTACTGCGACTATTTAACATTGTGCCTCTGGTGAAACAGGCTACGTCCGTGATAAGTACGTGCACAGGAATGTGAGGATCTACTGTAAGGCACTGCAAGAAGCATTGTCTGAACAAGACGTGAGGTCCAAAATTAGCACGGGTCAAGCAATGTACTTTCTGTGGATTGTAGTCGTGTATCTGCATTTCGCCAAACAGCACTCACTGAAACATTCATTTCACTTGCAACAGATCGAGTGCTGATTGCAGGCGTCTCAACTGCACGAACAAGCACTGAAACTTATAAGTCGGGAGTCCATATAGTTCGTCAAGCTCCTTCCTTCATTGTACTCTGGTACAAACTGCCCTGCTTTACTATATCGTTGGAATGGTTTTGGTAACATGAGTAGTATAGTAGGGTCCATACGAGCGGGGATAAACATCACGCATCACTTTCGGTGATCTGATAACGCAATCACTGATAAGCAACAGGTTGTCGGTACAGTTACTGTCCCAGATAACGATCTTATCTCAAGGTATCAGGTTACACACTTCCGTCGCTTATGATTAATTTCATCTCCACTCCCCTCCTCCTGGGTCATAATTGGCACTTGTATATGGCACATTCAAGGTCATCCAGGGCAATCCCTGTCCTACCCACGCACCTTACACAAATGTACAAAACATTGTGATATAAAATTGGTGGGAAACCCCTGGACCAATGCGAGCACTTTACAATGGTGGGAAACTCCATGGACCAATAAAATTCGAGCTCCCTCTTCCCCTCATCGTTCACCATGAGTATCTCAGTTGCATAGGCCTCTTCATTCGAGTTTTGTATATCATAGAGCGAGGTGCAGGTTTGTTACAAACAATGATGCTACTGTGGCTGGTTTTGGACATAATAACAACGATATATCAAATTAACTAATAGTTTATTGTGAACAGTTTTTTGCAGTATATTATTTACAATCATTTGTTGTTGTTCTTTGTTAAGAATTTTTTGTTTACAAGGCTGTTTCTTCTGCTCACAGTCGTTTGATGCGTTTATTAACAATTTTTATTATTTACAAGGCTATTTGCTACAAACATAGTGGTTTACTTTACAAAGCTACTTTTTTCTTATATACAACAATTTTCAAATGTTTTATTGGTGTATTTTACACACACACACACACACACACACACACACACACACACACACACACACGCTGGTTTTATTTAGAAAGTAATTTTTATGACGACTTATGACTATCAGGCACAAGAAGAACTTATATACTGCATTTTCCATTATTTTGCTATATGTCATATTTACATTTTTAATCATTCTCTTTACATTTTCTTTCTACGTAAGGTATTTAAATTTTCTGTGTATACATACAGTATTTGCATTTATTTCTGATAATTTTTTACTGTAGATCAGGTGGAGTAAAACCACACACACACACACACACACACACACCAATATACACAACACTTACAGTATACCCACGCATAGTGTTGAAACAAACGTGCACACACTCTCACACACACACAACTATGACAAGAAGTTCATCCAATTATTGCGCACACATTCGCTCATACATCCACTACTTACGAATAAATACACTCAACCACTCAGTGCATAGTGTAACTATGGGAGAGTATTAATTCAATCCCCACAGATGAACTATTATTTTATCCTCATAACGTGACAGCTGTACTTTCAGCTGTAATGCAGTATGTACCTCATGGCATCGGGATCAAAAGATTACCTCGAGTACCATACGTGGAGTTGCGCGAATGCCTTCTAGCAGGCATATCTTCTAATCATCGAATGTGAAAGCCTTTGGAGCTGCACACTGCACCCCATTATCCATCCTCTGGGCGTCACCTGCATCTATGCGGTGTGCATTCATTTTCTGTCTGAGTCCTACAAACTCCACAAACTGCGAACCATTCACCTCGTCTGTCATCAGGTCGATGACCTTCTGGTTTTGTGGTATTATTCCAAAAAGATTGTTAGCCACATATCCAGACCTATCGAATTCTTCATGATTATACTTAATTACTTCATATGGATTGCAGACTTTCACCCTGAAGACGAGACTGTGTGTAACCATGTATAGTAACTTGGAATTGGCGAAGTCTGGCTTTGCTGACTCGTAATTGAATCAGTGCATGTGGAGTTTAGAGTCCTCCAGAGCACACATACCGATACAGACCAATTTCGTGAAATGCACTGAAACCTTATCCATCTCTGCATTGATTAATCGTTCATTGATGATGGTAGCCTGGCTTATAATCTTGGGGCAATAACGCCCATCCCACAGGTAAACCAAATTCTTCAACGTCACACATCGCGAGAGCCGTCTGCTAGATATGTACATTAATATACTCCTTCAACCAGCAACACTGTGACTAGGCGCTCCAGACACATCGGCAAGTCCTTGTGATGTCATATTAATCGGTGGGATATTACATCTCTACCTCTGGAATTTCTAGAAAATTTCGCGAGCAGCTGTACATCAGTGTTCTTGTATAATCCTACATATACTTCTAAATCAGTGAATTCGATGTCCTCCCAAACTTTCACTACATACTCATACTCTGGATCTGCTGCATCTGTTACGTCAGTGCGTGTGTGTTTACTGGAGAATGCAGTTGTGTCTGTCAGTGTGGTTTCATGAAGTATCTCCTTCGAGTCCATGTAGTCATATCTAAGAACCCTTTTTCGTCACAATCTGAAACTTTGCATCATCAGCATATGCTGCTCTGGCGAGACGCTTGTCGTGCTGATGCATTGGCTCAGAAATCTTCTGAAGTATGAAGTAAAGGGAATCCAGGAAGTAGAGCGATTATTTTGGCGTAATTCGCTTCGAAAAGGAAATTTGCTTTTCAACAGTATCAGGACTGAAGCTGATCTTGGCATCCTTCAAACAGAAATCACACAGATGCTGAAAGAGAAAGTGCGCATCATATCCACTCAAACTGTGAAAGAATTCGAGTATGTGGCTTGGCAGTTGATACTCCAAGTTGCATGCATTGTGAGCTACACTGCAGAACTTCATCGAGTTTCCACTCCTCTATCCAATGGCAACCCACAAATATGAGAACCAACTGCGTGATCGTATAAGGCATTGTTCTCATTCCAATAGGTCATGGGAACGTTGTTGTAATAAATCTCAATAACTTTGCAAGCAAGTTTCTCGATCTTAGTGAGCAAACGTCTCCTAGGATTATTCGCACTGTATGATTCGAATTTGTTATGACTGGGGTCATACAAGCATACAAGTTGATACGATGCCACATACGATACGTCGTTCTGTGAAGGTAGTATGAGAGGCAGTGGGGTCGTCCTCACAAGGCACAACAGGAGACAGGGCTCCAGCGAAGTCAGCGTACACCATAAGTGGACGTCACTCCTCGTTGTGGGGGTCCTTAAACTTTAAAAACATTTTACCAGTGGTAGGAATATCCAAACGTACCAGTTCCTGGCTCAAGCAGTCAGTAATGTGCCTTTCAAGATATTTTCTCTTAATCAAACACCTGAGACATCTATGGCAAAAACGTCTTGTACAGTGCTTTTTACTCAACTGGGAGAAACGTAGGTGGAAAATGATTTTTATCCATACGTAGTGTTGCTTCTCTCAGAGAGTAGCAACAAATCTACGTGTCTAGGGAACTGACTGGGTAATTTTGAAAAGTAGAGGGTCCAACTACTTACGCTTAATTTCTTTGTTCTGCTCATTATGCTCATGGACTTCTTCTGGCTTGCTTTCATCAACATCAAGGCTATGTAGGTGAACTGAATAACCAGGCCTTAGCCTCTAGAATTGTGGTAGGTCCTGGAGTCTTGCAGGGAAAGAGATGCCTGAAAAATTCTGGTGTCCACAGACATCATATATTTCGTATTTTCTGCATCTTTTGGATAATTTCTATGGCTATCCAGAAGCGACTTTGTAAAGCAATATAGATCTCTCTCATCAAGATTCTGGACATTAATGCATGCCTATCCAGCAGCAGTATCATTCGGAACAGGGTGAAAGTGGAACCCCCCCTCACAAGAGGGCCATAGACGTACGAGTATGTATCACAGTGAGTACATGGCTGAGCACCTTCCACGACCCACTTTCCTTCATGTTGGAAAGTGGCTGAGTGTGAAACTATTGACAAAAGTTACAAACCAATCTATGGTTGAATCGACCTACGACATAACGCCAGTTAACTCCCGAATTTAAATAATGCTCTTCTCCTCACCAGCATCATTGCCCTCTTTCAGAGGTTCCGTGAGCTCACAGTATAGAGTTGTGTTACAGTTAATGGGAGGACACTGTGGGTCATTGACAGTTTTAGGGAGCACCCTCTCCCAGACTCCTTAACAGCTACCAAAAGACGTTTTTAGGATTTTGGTAGGCCGCATTCTAATTATCGGTATGAGCTTAAAAGATCCTGACCCCGGAAGTGTCAGCAAACACAAAGTAGTCCAATGTAGCTCCAGAACTTACAGAATGGGCAGGGGTACTGCTGCTGCTAGGCCCAGAGTGTTGTTGAAGTGATGTCCAATGCCATGAAGGTCCATGAGGATTGCGAAATGGTCCACTGTGTAGCTGCATCAGCAAATAAGCTGGTGTCATCAGCTTGTGCGACATTGATGACGAAGAACCCAGCTGTGGTGGTGTTTGGGTTTGTGTGAATACATCATCGACTAACTGTACTGGGATGACCGAAACATCAGAGTCACGTCAGGTGGTGGAGTAGTAGTTGGAGGTTCAACCCTGTGTCAACATACGGTCTCCATTTCACCAGCAAATATAGAAAAAAGTTGATGATTATTATACATAATTTAAAAAAATGATATACGTATGTATCGGCAGTAATTTTACTCACCTTCTAAATTAGTGGCATCTCATTAAGTCCTCGAGTCCCTCGTCACATTGTTATTTGCATCGATGGGCCTGTGGTTATGTTTGCAGGCATGGCAAATAAATCGTAGATGAATTTGGGTGTGGCAATGAACATGTCATCATCTTGTCAGGTCGTGGAGTAGCTGTTGCAGGCACATCTCTTAATTCACACAAATCCATCACACCTGCAACGGAAGAAGAAGAAATAAATCGTGAGAATGCAGATATAATACACACTGACACACAAACAAGGAAAAAATCATAAATACATAGAATTTGGAGCACTGGAGTCAAACCGGTGTCACATATTAGCCCCTGATTTACCATCATTTTCATTATGGCGTTTCATATTTACTGAGTCTATTGGCGCTGTTGAAGTTGCTACTAGCAAGTCTCAGCACGAAACGATTTCTCGCACCGAAACGACTCGTATTTATCCCCGAAAAAAAACCACATTCCTTCGCTTATTTCAATCAATACGAAATATAGTATTCATATCGCTAGTCACATGGTGTTAGGCAGGTGTTGCCAGTTGCTAACGGCTGAGCATACACACTGCTATCTTAAACCACTTTCGCCGTTTATCTTACAGAACGGATTATATTTCAGCGCAGGTGTACGTGCTGGTCCATGGACGCAACATCCGCCATTCAGAGAGAAGAAGACTTTACTGACACTTCGACATCAAGTCAGCTACTGCGCACCACGACCAGCATCTGCAGCACACTACCTTTGCATCAGAGCTGTCTGTCAAACAATGCCACACATATTTTAGTAATGTGCCTTTTGCAGGTACTATAGATGTAAGCATCAGGTATAGCTCAGACGCCAGTAGCTGCCACGCTATGCTCAGCTTCCACAACAATAATATAGTAACGCAAGGTGTTGAGAATTATCTTTTACTCCGCCAGAAACGGCTCATGAGAGCGTTGCAGAGCTTTCAATAGCGCTGGGCAGCAGCTATCGTGCTGCGCCTACCTGCGGCCGTGCGGGAGCTATCTGGATGTAGCGGTGTACAACTGTACCGGGGCGTTACTAACCTAAGACGTATGCTTTAAAATATGTTCCAAAAACCAGAATGTTTTTAGCAAAAGCATTCTACAAAGAGCGTTTACAAATCGTTCTGTGGCATTTTATGGGAACACAAGTTTGCGTGATCGATTTCCTCTTAAAATAATTAAAATCATACACATATGGATAATATTTTGTAATACACGCCCACCTGTCAAACAAAGTTAACTCGATTGTCCATGTAGGTAGCTAAAAACCTATGTATAAAGACTCCAGATGGCAGCTCTTTCTGTGATACCTTCTAAGCATGGGTGTGATTACACTATTCTTCGTGTGTGTGTGTGCTGCGAGGTGGATACCCACAAGGCCAGTGGTAGGATGGACGTGGTATTTTTGCATAGTGTTACTCAGAACGCATACTAATGGAAGGAAATAATTTTTCTAAAGACGTGTAGATCCACTTTATAACAAGACTTTAATTGCTTATTTGAATAATAATTTATGACGGTAAAACGTTAAACATTAAAACCACTGTATAGCGACAGATAACTATACAGGACGATTCTGAGATACACGTGTGCTTACCCATACACGAAAATCATGTCTGTAAATTCCGATGAACAACAGTACCGGAACATGTAATCCACTGTCAGAGGTATCAGAAAGATTTTCATTTATTAACTTTCAACTCGGCAGTTTCTGAACCACAGTCCCTTACCTGAAATTGAATTAAGGGAGCCGGCCGGAGTGGCCGAGCGGTTCTAGGCGCTTCAGTCTGGAACCGCGCGACTGCTACGGTCGCAGGTTCGAATCCTGCCTTGGACTTGGATGTGTGTGACGTCCTTAGGTTGGTTAGGTTTAAGTAGTTCTAAGTTCTAGGGGACTGATGACCTCAGAAGTTAAGTACCATAGTGCTCAGAGCCATTTGAACCATTTTGAATTAAGGGACCCATATTGCTATTCACATTAAAATTCTGTTTATCTCGCACCAGATTTCAATAACGTTGCACTGAATTTTCTTAAGGGATGCCGCGCAGTCTACGACGTCTTGGCACGGACTCGCGCGGCCTACCCCGTCGGAGGTTCGGTCATCCCTCGGACATGGGTATATATATATATATATATATATATATATATATATATATATATATATATATGTGTGTGTGTGTGTGTGTGTGTGTGTGTGTTGTCCTTAGTGTAAGTTAGGTTAAGCTAGATTAAGGAGTGTGTAAGTCTAGGGACCGATGACCTCAGCAGTTTGGTCCCATAGGAACTTACCCCAAATTTCCAATTTGTTTATAAGAGACGCTCTCCTGGCACCAAAATTTCTTACATATTGTCATGCTCGAAAGTATCAGAATGACGTCAACTGCATTCCACCTGATCTGCACGAAGCCCACATAAGGTAACTATCTTTCAGGTCCTCTAATCACGTTTGGTACTATCTTTTGTCTGTACAAAATGGTTACCGTAAGTGACGACTGGATAACAATGCTCTGTTTGGCAATAAATCCTAGTGAAAGCAAATACCACGATTTTACAAATATCACAGCAAACACCTTATTGGGGTTGCGCCAGTCCTTAACGCCTGTAAACTAAGACTATTACAACAAATGACTTTTCTAAAATGTTACCACTCTCAGAAGTATCTGAGACAACTAATGCCCAAAACTATACCACATAGATCATTCCGTAATCCTTACTCAAAACTAAATTCATTTCCGAAGAAGACATTTTTCAAGAATGTCTACATAAAATTCGAAGTAGTCTTGCTCTTTAAAAGATTTTCCGAACACTATTATCTGTCATTAGCTTGACACCTACAGGCAATGCACCTAAGCAAAGATATTGCTCCTGTCCAAGACTCGAACACATGGCTGATTTTCTTTGATGACTAGGCAAAAAGAAACATGATATGCCACGTTTTTAGCCAGTATCAGTTAGGAAATATGGACTTGACATCAGATTACGAAAATTTTTATTTTGAACTGGGACCCTATCTAGCAATTATTCTCCCACGAAAGATATTAAATAGGGTTTGTTTCGCAAGTAACAAACTTGAAATGACGTTACGTGAAATATTGTGTTGGATGGAGTTTTGAAACCAGCAACTGATCGGATTACTAACTAAGGACAGTCAAATGTCGGGTACAGAACTTTCTCAGCAGTAGCAAAATGTTTGAAACTTAAATGAGAAGACACATGAATAATTCCTGACTTCACGGAATTCGAACCCACCAGCTATCACCATTGATAGATAGCCACGAAAGGGCTTTAATTATAGGTTTCTTTCACTGGTAGGGCATGTTTGAAGTAGAAATAAGGTGACACAGAGTTCAGTGCAGACTGAAAAGCAAATCCTTCACATTCTATCTTTGAATACACATGAAGAGACGTTAACCGTCGAATTCTTTTCCCACCACTGCTAAGAGTGGCATGTTGAAACATGATATAACGAAAAGTTCTGCACATCACTGTGGCTCTAAACAATTACAATCTTTATTGCCATCAAAAAATGGAGAGATGTTAAATATCAAAATTATTTTCCATCAGCTCTTGCTAGAGACTGAAAACGACATGATGAAAGCATCTGCCACGGGCCGGACTTTGAGCCTAGGCACGCACCTTATGTCTTTAGCAAACGACGAAGTGGTAGAACCGTAATCGTCACGAAGGGACCAAACCCCGCGAATGGGAAGAGTAGAGTTCGGACCCCACTCCAGAACCACTATCCTGAAGTCTCAAGCTCAAATAAAAACGTACACAATTGCCCTGTGACCTTAAAGGGCGTCTGGTTAAATACTAAAACAAAACTAGTAGTGTAAGGTTTCTGGTGGCGGAATGGCTACACGCCACCACTCCCACATCTCTCGTAGCCCAACCAAATCTTTAGTCGGCAGCTAAGGAAAATCATGTACAATGTGAATTTGGAACTACAGTGCAATAGTACATTCTTAACTAAGCGCAATCAGGAGAATACGATTTTTTGTGACTATGAAAATCCGTCGCCTGAAGTGGGAATCGAAAGCAGACCTTAGGTAAATTGCCTTGGCTATCCATTGCCTACATTCGAATTGATTTTGTAATCACTGAAACAAAATCACACAACGGTCATCCACACAAACTGTCAACATAGTAGGATGCGGGGCCGGGCGGTGTGGCCAAGCGGTTCTAGGCACTTCAGTCTGGAACCACGCGACCGCTACGGTCGCAGGTTCAAATCCTGCCTCGGGCATTAGTGTGTGTGATGTCCTTAGGTTAGTTAGGTTTAAGTCGTTCTAAGTTCTAGGGGACTGATGACCTGAGAATTAAAGTCCCATAGTGTTCACAGCCATTTGAACCACTTTTGTAGGATGCGGAAGTTTCCGCAGGGAGTGTTGCCTCCCATTGAGCTACCGTGCTGAGCAGCCTGTTCATGTTAAACGTAGCGCAATTCGAAATAAAAACTGGGTTACTGAACCCGATTTCTCCGTAACATTATAGATCAAACCTAGTTAATCTGCTGGGAGCTCAGAGACAATTTACTTCATTTTTTAACCCACCAGTAATACCAAAACGTTTGAAAAACGTATCCGTGAAAAAGTTCGTTGATGCCTATGCCGACCAGAAAAATTCCTCCTCGACCGACCTACGGCTGCCTGATACTGGCCCGTGCCAATCCAAGTGATCGCGACAAATTGTGCTTGAAGATTGTGATCACAGGGGCAACACATGTAATCTACCACTGCGAGCAAAATTTACCTGAAAATAACCGGCTGACGCATAAATCCGTGACGATTTTATTTCGCCTGTTGTTACGCAGGTTGCTGTAAGAGTAAATTTTTTATTTGATGTTGTAGTACTGTTTTTGCGGTGACTTCTTGAACAGTACAGATTTTAAGGTCATTCGCAGCGTTTTTTATGAGTTCAAAAACAGAGCGTTACCGAAAAAATTGTTAGAATTTGTGTCATTTAGTTCTCTTTGGATTTAATTCAGGGGTGAAGAAAGTGGCGGAATCTCGAAGATTGGCGCCATGTATGGAATTAATGATATCGAAGAAATCATGTCAGAAAATATTTTTGTCGCTTTATATAGGATCGTTTTGACATGAATCATTCTCCAGGTTCAGGATGCCCAACAGTTGTAGCTCTTTTGTGCAAGAGATAAAATTCTAGTCTCCCGGTAGGCTGGAATCTAGAACGAACGCAGGTTTGGCTTTACAGCGCGATGACGTTTATATAGACCTAGTGAGCGACTGAAATACACATAAAATATCAAGTGAATTTAACAGAATTATTCTGATCTACCCCAGGAAGCAATCAACTATCAGAGCTTTGCCAGACATATTCAGCAATGTTACCAAATCCCAGTAATCGTCATGTGAGGATTTGAATGGGCTACCGATCCAGGATTAAAGCATATGCTACCAAGACGTGATAGTTGTGCGTAATGAAGTAATTCAATATTGCTCACACTGGAGTGAAGTCTGTTACCACTGTTTGTAAAATACCACTCAAGATGAAATTCAAAGAATATCTCTTGAAGTTAGCAACAGATTGAATTATCTCATTTAACGAAATAAAGTTTCAATTGTTGTGCTGTAAAAGCGAATAAAATGACAACAGAATTCATGATTGTGTCACGTAAGTTAAATATGTAGTTATTTTTGAAACAAATCGAATCGTCTGCCATCAACTGAAATAAGAGTCACTAATCAGACTATACTTATTACGATTATTACAGCAATATTTCTTACCATTTCCGAATTTTACTGTCCATTAGCTACTTAAATGAATAGCTGTTGCTCTTTGATTCATGTTCATTTTTACACGCGGCAGTACCGTCGCAAGTCAATGCCTGAGGACAGGAAGACGTTAATTTCGTTTCACACCAATGTCAAAATATTTTGCAGTCACATATATTCCTTCAAAAGCGAAATAAATTAGCCACTTGGTGTTTTACAGCAGTATCTGCCGTTTCTGAAATGGGGCAACTTGCATGTGATGATTACATTGTTTTAAAAAGTAAAAAAGAAGTGCCATTTGGCGAAGTATGATTCTCTCCGCTTCTGCCAAAATGAGGAACTTTAATCTACTGTAGTAAGATATAGACAAATCTTGAGTGCCAAAGAGTCTACAACACTGAAACGTTGATGTTTGCTCTTCTGAGTTAGCTCATATTCTACGAACCTTTCCAATATTATTAATGCGCTTTTATAGACTGCTTACCGTCTGTAGCTCATTTGCGAAGCACTGGTTTTACCTCACCTGATGCGTTTCTTAGAAAAATGATGCCGAAAGCTGAGATGCTGACCTCCATCGAAGTTTTACAATCCTAAAAATAAGACTAAAATAACCTTACATTGACAATTATCATGACACAATTACGTATTCATTACACTATAAAGCAAATAAGCATATAAAACACAATTACATAAATCAGAGGATATTTTACATAAATTTACAATGTTTATATTGTACACTACTGGCCATTAAAATTGCTACACCAACAAGAAATGCAGATGATAAACGGGTATTCATTGGACAAATATATTATACTAGAACTGACATGTGATTACATTTTCACTCAATTTGGGTGCATAGATCCTGAGAAATCAGTACCCAGAACAACCACCTCTGGCCTTAATAACGGCATTGATACGCCTGGGCATTGAATCAAACAGAGCTTGGATGGCGTGTACAGGTACAACTGCCCATGCAGCTTCAACACGCTACCACAGTTCATCAAGAGTAGTGACTGGCGTATTGTGACGAGCCAGTTGCTCGGTCACCATTGGCCAGACGTTTCTATTGGAGAGAGATCTGGAGAATGTGCTGGCCAGGGTAGCAGTCGAACATTTTCTGTATCCAGAAAGGCCCGTACAGCACCTGCAACATGCGATCTTGCATTATCCTGCTGAAATGTAGGGTTTGGCAGGGATCGAATGAAGTGTAGACTCACGGGTAGCAACACATCTGAAATGTAACGTCCACTGTTCAAAGTGCCGTCAATGCGAACAAGGCGTGACCGAGACGTGTAACCAACGGCACCCCATACCATCACGCCGGATGATACGCCAGTATGGCGATGACGAATACACGCTTCCAATGTGCGTCCACCGCGATGTCGCCAAACACGGATGCGACCAACATGATGCTGTAAACAGAACCTGGATTCATCCGAAAAAATGACGTTTGGCCATTCTTGCACGCAGGTTCGTCGTTGAGGACACCATCGCAGGCGCTCCTGTCTGTGATGCAGCGTCAAGGGTAACCGCATCCACGGTCTCCGAGCTAATAGTCCATGCCGTAAACGTCGTGAACTGTTCGTGCAGATGGTTGTCGTCTTGCAACCGTCCCCATCTGTTGACTCGGAGATCGAGACGTGGCGGCAAGATCCGTTACAGCCATGCGGATAAGATGTCTGTCATCTCGACTAATAGTGATACGAGGCCGTTGTGATCCAGCACGGCGTTCCGTATTACTCTCCTGAACCCACCGATTCCATATTCTGCTAAGAGTCACTAGATCTCGACCAACGCGAGCAGCAATGTCGCGATACGATAAACCTCAATTGCGATAGGCAACAATCCTACCTTTATCAAAGTCGGAAACGTGATTGTACACATTTCTCCTCCTTACACGAGGTATCACAACAACGTTTCACCAGGCAACGCCGGTCAACTGCTGTTTGTTTATGAGAAATCGGTTGGAAACTTTCCTCATGTCATCACGTTGTAGATGTCGCCACCGGCGCCAGCCTCGTGTGAATGCTCTGAAAAGCTAATCATTTGCATATCACAGCATCTTCTCCCTGTCGAGTAAATTTCGCGTCTGTAGCACGTCATCTTCGTGGTGTAGCAATTTTAATGGCCAGTAGTGTATTATACAAATTCAAAAAATTAAAATCATCAGGCAGAGTCCGTGTGAAACTCAGTGATATATTGTGTAGGTACGTTGAATCAAGCCTGCCCTCAAGTTGGTTTCCGGTAGCCCAGAGATTTAGCAAGGCTTGTGTTGCAGCACTAACCTGAGATAAGTTCCTGCTGTTAGGAAAAGCGAAACTTACGTCACAAAATTTATTTGACCAGTGTGTGATAAGCGATTTACGTACTAGGATGGAGCTTAATTGCCACTCCAAATCCTACATTTACATCTACGTCTACATGGATAATCTACGAATCACTCTTAAGTTCCTGGCACAGGGTTCATCGAACCACCTACAAAATAATTGTCTATTATTCCAGTCCCGAACAGCGGGCGGAGAAAACGAACACCTATATCTTTCCGTGAGAGCTCTGATTTCCCTAGGTAGGTCGGCGTCAACAAAATATTTTCGCACTCGGAGGAGAAAGTTGGTGACTGAAATTTCGTGAGAAGTTTCATACGCAACGGAAAACGAATTTGTTATAATATTGTTCATCCCAAAACCTGTGTCATGTCCGTGACACTCTCTTCCCTATTTCGCGGTAATACAAAACGTGCTGCTCTTCTTTGAATTTTCTCCTTGTACTCCGTTAATCCTGTCTGGTAAGGGTCCCACACCACGCATCAGCACACCAAAAGAGGACAGACAAGTGTAGTGTAGGCAGCCCCTTTAGTAGATCTGTTACATTTTCTAACTGTTCTACCAAAAAACACAGTCTTTGGTTTGCCTCCTCCACAAAATTTTCTATGTGCTTGCTCCAATTTAAATTGTGCGTAACTGTAGTTCCTAGATATTTAGTTGAATTTACGGCCTTAAGATTAGACTGATCTATCGTGTAACCGACGTTTGGCGGATTCCTTCTAGCATTCATGCGGATGACGTCACACTTTTCATTATTTAGGGTCAACTGCCAAATTTCACACCATACAGATATCTTTTCTAAATCGATTTGTAATTTATTATGATCTTCTGACGAATTTACAAGACGATAAACGACAGCATCATGTGCCAACAACCTACGACGGCTATTCAGATTGTCTCCAGAATCGTTTATATACATAAGGAACAGCAGAGGGCCTATAACATTATCTTGGGGAACTCCAGAATTTCATTGTATATTTTCTTGTAATTTGAAGCAATTTTCTAAACAGTTGTTATGTAGTAAGTGAAAACGAGAAAAAAATAATTTTTAGACTGCAAGATCATTTTTCTTTCAAATTACAATAATTGCTATCATCTCTCACTTGGTGTGCAGTCTGTTATTCTTTCTGCCTTACTTGCGGCTACAGCAGTGAGACAACGGTCCTGGCAGCGGGGCATCTTCAGCTCTGTAATGTGAGCAACCTGTTCGTGTTAAACGTAGCGCAATTCGAAATAAAAACTGGGTTACTGAATCTGCTGGGAGCTCAGAGACAATTTACTTCACTTTTTAACCCACCAATAATACCAAAGCGTTGGAAAAACGTATTCGTGAAAAAGTTCGTTGATGCCTATGCCGACCAGAAAAATTTCTCCTCGACCGACCTACGGCTGCCCGATACTGGCCCGTGCCAATCCAAGTGATCGCGACAAATTGTGCTTGAAGATTGTGACCACAGGGGCAACGTATGTAATCTACCACTGCGAGCAAAATTTACCTGAAAATAACCGGCTGATGCATAAATCCGTGACGCTTTTGTTTCGCCTGTTGCTGATGCGAATTCAGCTGTTGTGATAGGGCTGAATATCACTGGGAAAGTTTTATATGTGCCAGTTGTTTTCCCCCTTCTCTGTTGTAACTGTAAAGGAGCATAAAGAAATGCAGCAACGCAATCTTAAGCAAATCTGTGTCTTCGCGCTGCAGTTCTTTTGTAGAGTCACAAGCAACTTTTGATAATCATCAGATGAATGATGGGATTATTACTATAATATTATTATTGCTGTTGTTATTTATTCCTTCCTGTAAACGTTTATGTCACTTGTTTTCACTATTTTTAAGAATGGTAAGGTGGAAAGATGGAAGTGTTGGATGTTCACCATACGCCTTACTCTTCTTTACCTTTGCTGTCTGCTTAATTTTCAGAATAAACGGAGAACATCCAGTCAGAAGGCCAGTACTCTAGGTATAAATCTGCAACTGTTTATGGTGATGTATCATTGTGACAGCAAAGCGGTTCACGTCGGAGCATGTTACCCAACTACTGTATGAGTTAACGTGGTACAACAACCAACCAGAAAGCCATGAATGTATGGTGTAGATTGGTCCAGAAGGGTTTTCTGTTGTTACAGATGTTTTTTGCGGTGAGTCAACTGAAAACGGCATAAAATGATTAATGACACTGGATCAATGGTAATTTGTAATGACGTACGAAAAGGTTGACATAGTGAGTACTTGTTAATTCTGGGTCACAATTCCACAGTAACTGGCGAATGTCTACTTGTCTCACTATAATACTAAAAATTGTTCATATGTCCCCTGGCAACCATGATGCAAATTACTATGTAGATAGACATATCAAGTTGACTATTCTGATATTCACGATAGGGAGTTGTTTGAACTTTTTAGAGTAGCGATTTTAGCGGAAAAGGTCCGTGGGTGATACAAGACGCCAACAAAACTGTACCTATGGCGCTGATTGTCAGAAATGCATAGATCATAAATTCAGGGACCGTTTTGAACATGCGGAATCAGTGAGCTGGTGGTTACACCTTTTCATGGGTAAAAGAGAGGTCCTAGCTCCCAGTGGGACATATGAGATGTAAATTATGTTGAACAGGATACCAGTTTCATAGGGCATATATTTAGGATCCATAGCGAATTGCAAGGCTGATTTAGGGTAAAGAAAGACAACAAGACTTTAAGTTTCTGTGTGTGGGATCTCAGTTTATGTGGAATCCACTATGGATTTTGGGAATGGGCAGAGTAATGCTGGTCTGTGGGGTATACGAGGTATGTGATGATGTGATGGTGAGTTACTCCTGTTTATCGCCTCCAAGATGAGGTGACTATCTGCTACGAAGAAATTAAATCATCTAGAGAAAGGTGTAAGTGTAGGGCGTATTGCTTTATTTAGGTATAACGTGATAGACTTAGTTGTGTGTGGGATGCAAAGATGTTGATATTCGTCATAATAATAATTTCAATGACAGAAACTAAATTTTAGTTATATCTGGATGACTATAAGCACTGTTGAAGTATTTTGTTTGTTTGACCTAATGAATCAGCAGTATATGAATAGCCTCCACAAATTCCAACACTGTCTGCCCATCTATACGGCCGCCTTTATGTCCATAGATGTTGCTGTGGCTCGATGTGTAGGAAAGATGCAAATTTTTTTACTACATATTATTGAAAGACTTGCTATTACTCAGATAGTCAATAGAATGAGAGTTATTTTACTATTTACTTTTGGCGTAGCGGTCCGTTCTAACAAGTACTCCATGATAATTCTCAGATGAATATTCTGATAACGTATAGACTGAAACAAATATAAAATAATCACAGCTATGACGAGGAGGCCTGTTCAATTAATTTCCCTTGCTCTTAATTTACACTGTTTTGCATTCTTACAAATTTGATTAGCGCTGTCGTGTGTTAGATAACAGACAATTTGGCTGCCGTTTCTGGTTCGTCTTTCAGGCACAAGCTTTACTCATGAAACGCTTGCACCTCAAGTAGCACTTTTGCAATGTAAACGTATTCCTCCTTGCTGTGAAGATAACTGGGTCTTGGGGACACAGAAATACCCTGCTAAATTTACTTAGTATTTTCTCAGTTTTTGAATGGTATATTCTGAAGGATACTCCCTTATAGTGCATCATCTAAGTATCAAATGTCTGTTTTTAGTTCAGGAAGACTATTCCACGCGGACACTACAAGTAATTTCGTCTTCTCATTGAGAATTATGTGTGTTGGCCATCACTAGGACAATCACTGAGGATTGAACGCCGCAGTTGCTCGCTAGGTCTGTGGAAAACGTAGTCGCGCTGTAAATCCGAAGCTGCGTTCGTTCTAGGTTCCAGTCTCCTGGGAGAGCAGCATTTTATCTCTTACGCGACAGAGCCATAACTGTTGGACATCCTGAATGAGGAGAATGATTCATGTCAAAACGATCCTATATAAAGTGACGAAAATATTTTCTCGCGTGATTTCTTCGATAGCACTCACTGCATACATGGTACAAATGTTCGAGCTTCCATCACCCCTCTATTAAATCCAAAGTGAACTAAACATCATAAATGTTGAACACTTTTGCGTTTGACGCTCCGTTTTTTAAACCATAAACAGCACTACGAATAACTATAAAACAATCACTGTTCCAGATTTTATCACAAAAAATCATACTAGAACCTGGCTTCGAGAGAGGCGGCAGTGTCGGCATGTAACCAATAACCTTACTTACACCAGTAATTTTATTTTTAGTAATGAAGCAAATGCCTCGTGAGGTCACAGAGCAATTATTTAACCTTATGTTTGAGTTTGAGATGTTAATACATTGGTTCTGTTCTGGGATTCGAGCTCCGATCTTCCCACTCGCCGGGTTTGATGCCTTCGTGATGATACAGGGCAATCAGTTCGTTGTTTGCTCATAATTTCAAACTCCTCAAGGCCTCACAGAAGATGCGTGTCTGGGTTCGAATCCTTAGTCCAGCACAAATGTTTTCAAGAAATCTTTTTCAAGCCCTAGCAAGAGCTAGTGGAAAATAATTTTGATATTTAAAGTCCCTCCATTCGTTTACAGCAATAAAGGTATCTGACGGCTTCGACTCCCAGGGATGCACAGAACGTTTTGCCACATCATATGAAGTTCAAACATGCCGCTCTTAGCTAATGGTGAAAGATAATTTGATAGTTAACGTTTCTTCGTGTGTAGCCGACGACGAAATGTGAGGGGAACGATTCCCTGTTAGCGTTGAACTCCTCGGCACGTTATTTGTGGTTCAAACTTGTGCACATCCCGCTACTTGTGAAAGAATCCATCATTTGATATCCATTTGTTGCTGGAGAACAACATTGATAGGTGGTGAGCTCGAAGCATGAGAAGACAGAAATTATATATTTGTATAGTCATTACAGTTTGAAACATCTCGCTACTGGTGAGAAAATTCCATACCTGACATTTTATTGTGCTAATTTAAGAATCCGATTAGGTACTGAGTTCTAGCCACGTCCAACACAATACTTCACACCACGTCATTTTAAGTATGCTACTTGTGAATCACACTATATTTAGCATCTTACCCACCGAGCAAGGTGGCGCAGTGGTTAGCACACTGGAGTCGCATTCGGGAGGGTGACGGTTCAAACCCAAGGCCGGCTATCCAGATCTAGGTTTTCCATGATTTCCCTAAATCGGTCCAGTTACATGCCCGGAAGTTTCCTTTGAAAGGGCACGGCCGATTTCCTTCCCTGTAATTGACACAATTGAAGCTTGTGCTCCGTCTGTGATGACTTCGATATGGACGGTACGTTAAACCCCATTTTCCTGTAATACCTTTCGCGATTGGTTAAGAGGGCCAATAATGGTTCAAATGGCTCTGAGCACTATGGGACTCAACTGTTGAGGTCATTAGTCCCCTAGAACTTAGAACTAGTTAAACCTAACTAACCTAAGGACATCACAAACATCCATGCCCGAGGCAGGATTCGAACCTGCGACCGTAGCGGTCTTGCGGTTCCAGACTGCAGCGCCTTTAACCGCACGGCCACTTCGGCCGGCTGAGGGTCAATAGTTGCTGCATACGAGTCCCAGTCCAGTACAACAATTTTCGTCATGTAATATCAAGTTCATATTTACCGATTGATAATGACTAAAAATGTGGTATATCACGTCTCTTTACTCCTATTTAGCAGTGAAACTGAGGCATGAGTTCGAATCTCGGTCAGGTTCAAAATGGTTCAAATGGCTCTGAGCACTATGGGATTCACCTTCTGAGGTCATTAGTCCCCTAGAACTTAGAACTAGTTAAACCTAACTAACCTAAGGACATCACACACATCCATGCACGAGGCAGGATTCGAACCTGCGACCGTAGCAGTCGCGCGGTTCCGGACTGAGCGCCTAGAACCGTTAGACCACCGCGGCCGGCAGTCAGGTACAATAGCTTTACCTAGTAGCATTACCTATATGTATTGGGTTTTTAATCCAGGTCCAGAACAATACAGTTCGTCATGTTAGTTTCAGTCCAGACACATTCACAACTAGTTTTTTATGAATAGCATAGTTTTTAATGGCACTTTGTTTTATCTAACAATAGCAATGGTGAATTTCTAACTACTCATACAAGCACGTACAATTATGAATACGGCCGGCCGGTGTGGCCGAGCGGTTCTGGGCGCTTCAGTCTGGAACCGTGCGACCGCTACTGTCGCAGGTTCAAATCCTGCCACGGACATGGATGTGTGTGATGTCCTTAGGTTAGTTAGGTTTAATTAGTTCAAAGTTCTACTGGACTGATGACCTCAGATGTTAAGTCCTATAGTGCTCAGAGGCATTTGAACCAATTATGAATACAGTGTAATTGTTGATGATACATTGTTGATACTGATGAAAGACCGCTTGACGCTATTAATCACGATTTTTCTAACTGGTTAGTTGATTAACCAGCTTATACGAAACCACTTGCCACTCGAACGACGGTTAATATGTATTTGGAACACATTTTAGAGAGCAAGACTACTCCGAATTGTCACACGAGTCTATTCAGACATTCTTGTAAAATCTCTAATTCGGAAATTAATTTTTTTTTGACAAGAGTTTACGAAATAATTTATGTGGTAGATTTATGGGCATTGGTTGTCTCAGATACTAGTGACAGTCGTAATATTTTAGAAACCTCATTTATTGTCAAAAATTAAGTTTACAAGGGTCTCAAAGGCCATCTACGATTACTAAAGAGCGTTGCAGTTATTTAGTCAAATGGTTCAAATGGCTCTGAGCACTATGGGACTCAACATCTGAGGTCATCAGTCCCCTAGAACTTAGAAGTACTTAAACCTAACTAACCTAAGGACATCACACACATCCATGCCCTAGGCAGGATTCAAACCTGCGACCGTAGCAGTCACGCGGTTCCGGACTCAAGTGCCTAGAACCGCACGGCCACCGTGGCCGGCAGTTATTTAGTCACATACCACAAATGGACGTCGACTACAGCAGATGCTTAAAGATTTGTCTGGATGCATCGACACACGTCTGCCAACGAGGCTGCATTGAACGGCCCACCTCCTCAAAGATACCTTATTTATCTCGATGTCATCCTGCTTCCACAACAGTCCTGCTCACAAGGTGCGCAGACGATGTGACGGGTTTTTCGTACACAAGGCCTTTCGGATACCCCCACAGGAAAAATTGATTGGGGACAGATCGGGAGATCACGGTTGCCATCCTACTGGCCCTCTGAAGGAAACTAGCTGCCAGAAAAGGTTGCTTGCAGATGTGCCCCTTGACTGCTGAAATGCGCGGGAGCTCCGTCTTGCTGAAATCTCTCAAGAATACGAGATACGTGCGACCATCAATTCGGTCCAGGAGAATGCATGGCCCAGTAAACAGTTTCCTAAGACATTCAGGCCAAACATGAAGAAAAAAATGGTTCAAATGGCTCTGAGCACTATGGGACTTAACTACTGGGGTCATCAGTCCGCTAGAACTTAGAACTACTTAAACCTAACTAACCTAAGGACATCACACACATCCATGCCCGAGGCAGGATTCGAACCTGCGACCGTAGCAGTCGCGCGGTTCCGGACTGCGCGCCTAGAACCGCTAGACCACCGCGGCCGGCCCAAACATGAAGAGTAAATATGCGTTGTGAGGGATGCGTACGCGTAACATGTGGGATTACATCTGCTCATATGCACGCGTTGGAACGTTCATCAGAGCCTCGAGTGGCAACGCAGCGTTATCGGTGAAGAGGACTCTCGCTATGAAGCTTCAGTCAAAAATGGTTCAAATGTCTCTGAGAACTATGAGACTTAACATCTGAGGTCATCAGTCTCCTAGAACTACTTAAACCTAACTAACCACACACATCCATGCCCGAGGCAGGATTCGAACCCGTGACCGTAGCGGTCGCGCGGTTCCAGACTGAAGCCCCTATAACCGCTCGGCCACATCGGCCGGCAAAGTTCAGTCTCCTGCGGATTCCTGCAAAGACTTAACGTGCATTTCCCGTGGTTTGTTGTAGTCCCCCCGGTCTCAATGCCTCGACGTGTTCTAAATGAAACGGATGCAGTCCTTCGACGTGTACAATACCCCAGATGAAGGGTTGGTGGATATCTGTGGCGCGGGATACACCTCGTGTACATGTTGAAGACGTACGCTACACGTTTTCGAGAACTCTTTCTTCCAGCGCAACTCTCCTTGTTGTTTGTTGGCGATCAGTATCCGGCTTGTGCTAATGGAACAATCCGGTTTCGCACAATCGGCGATGCAGGGTGGTGAATAATCTGTACGAAGGTATCTTTCTATCGAGATATTTCACACAATGCAATCGTACGGCTTCTCGTCCATTGCACTTGACCGCGCAATAAGCCAAATGCATGTTAGCCATATCGCGGTACGTGTAGCTAGCTAGCCATATTACCCCAAACGCTTACACGGCGTGAATGGCAACGGTCTCCGTGCACACCACCCGTGTTTGTATAGCAACACCTTCTCGTGGCCTTAGCACCCTCTCGCGGCTTTTGCGACCAATAGTTCCTCTGTGATTATGATCCTTGTTGTATGCCCGATGTGCCATGTCAGTTTGGAAACATTGTTTTTTCATATCACCATGTATATTAATTATCAGACAGTCAACAACACTACAGAATTCTTTGCAGCCATTGCTGTTGTTTAAGGCAGCACATCGTCGTTAAGTAACTATAAGGAAATGTAGACTGATTCAGAAGTAATTTCCATTTCGAGTAGTGAATGACAACTAAATTTGAGTGCTCTTCAATACAAGGTAGACCCCTAACAAAGAGATAGAATTGTAATGACCAATTACAAGAATAGTGCTAAACGTCTGGAGCCTGGTATAATGTTAAACTATTTAGTGGTATTACTGTTAATCAATATGAAATGAGGCAAAGACGAAAAATCATTAGTAAAGATGGCGGACGAGGGGCTCAGATTTGTTGGGAGAGTGCTGCGAAACTTCAACGCATCTCTAAGGAAACTACATAAAAGACATTATAATGACCTGTTGTAAAATATCTGCGCTCCTTAACAAGTATCTACCACATCATACATCGAACAAAACCATAGCCGAGTTGCGATGGTCATAGCACTCTGATGCAATCAACATGTAATAGCAACAGATACTCGGCGAACTTTTAGCTGCTATTCTCGCATAACCCTATTGGTTATTCGAAGAAGTCTGTGTTACAATTCCTCTACATCTGTCGTGTTGCCGGCATTAGAATGATAAGAAAGGAAAGAGAAAGACCTTAGTTCAGTATACAAATGGAATGGGAGAGGAGACTGCTAATATTGACATTAGTACCCTCCGCCGTGCACTGCGCAGTGGCTTGTACTCGTAGGTTACGTAGGAGAGATAGTCATAAACTTTTATCACCTCGAAAAAAAAATTCAAGATGTTGTAATGAAAGTTGGTGGTGTTAGTCTTTCTGCACGTACTTGCGTTTCAGTGCTGCTCTTTTTTCCCTAAAATGGATGACTTTGTGGAGACATTAGCTGTTGGAGTCACCAGTTTGGTTGTTATGAAACGTTCCACCTCGAAAATCATCGCGTCATCATTCTGCGAATGTCTTTCTGGCAATCATTTCTTCACCCGAAGATAGAAGAAGTTTCTTGGTGCCATGTCAGAAGAATACGGTGTTAAGACCAAAGAATGAGCTTGTGTGATGTGTCCTTTGCAGAATGACCTGGACCGTTGTTACCGTTGTCGTGAAGTAAAAGTACCCCCTCGCACAGCTTCCCCTAAAGCTTGGTTTAGACAGCAGAACATTTCGACGGAACACACCTGTGGTGGTTTGTACCACACCGTGTCAGTTCCTAAAGCTATTCAGTCTCACCTTGCCCTATGATGGTTGGGTCTTTACGATTTTCGGTGCTAGTGAACTAGCATTTTTTCATTTCTTACTTTGCCCTTCATCTCGGGGTCGTGATGATATACCAAAGCACCCGTCCTTGGTGATTGGACGGCTGAACAAATTGTCTGTATTGGCCTCATACGACTGCAACATTTCCGCTGCTGTCTCGGTTGAGATGGGATTGGTGAATGGGTGTGAGCACTCGTGGAATCCAGCGGGTGGCTACCTTCGTCACGTTCCAAATATCGAACAATATGCCGAAAACGGATCAGTGACCGATTTTCACTTTTTCCACTATCATATCGGTTGTGATACATCGGTCTTCGGTCACCAGGGCGTTCACTTCTCTTGTGATTCGAGGTTCTTTACAGAGAGGTGATCTGGCACTTCGTTCTTCGTGATTCAGACTTTTTTGAACACATTAGAAGGGTTTACGCCACTTTACCACTGTTTAATATGATGGTGCCTTTTTTCCTTAAATTTCCAGTTTAATACTGTTCAATACATCACTTCATCAGCGGCCGTGGTGGTCTAGTGGATAGTGTACTAGACGCCGACTTTGGAGGTCCTGAGTTCAATGCCGAATAGCGTGGTGGATCATTGTCCTCGTTTCATTTCCTCTATGACGGTGCCTGATCCACTCTGCTATCAAACGAATACCAGGGATCTTACCCGGGAGTAGAAGGTCATTGGGGCGACGGTCCCACCACCTTCTCCATTCTAGTGCTGTGGTGAAGAGAGGCTGCGCTCCTACCTGCAGTCAGGTCAGTAGCCCTGTCAGGGACTTGCACCGCAGACTACACTTTACCTTTTACCTCACTTTATCAGTAAGAAGCACCATATTGTTTTTTCTCTTCCAGTAGTGTGCTATGGTACTGTGGCGCTAGTCCTTCAGTGTGTACCAGGCAGTGGCGGCACGTGCAAAATTTTACCAATATGGTATGGTGGTCTATTCCCTTCTGACTTACAAGGGTGCTAATTACAACTAAATTGAATATTTTAATTTTATGTATACAAATTGAACTCTATAAATGCATCCAAATTTTATAATCAATATTTTAACATCGCTAGGAGTAAAATAAAATGAAAGAAATTGATGATAACAGCGTGAATCAAACTCAAGTCGACGAATTGGCAGTCATTGCACTAGAAAACTCGTTCACGGCACAGTTACCACAATGACTGCTCAAAGATTCAAAAATGTGTGTGAAATCTTATGGGACTTAACTGCTAAGGTCATCAGTCCCTAAGCTTACACACTACTTAACCTAAATTATCCTAAGGACAAACACACACACCCATGCCCGAGGGAGGATTCGAACCTCCGCCGGGACCAGCCGCACAGTCCATGACTGCAGCGCCTTCGACCTCCTCAAAGATTCCTCATCCTCTATGCATTCACAATAATCTACATGCAGTTTCACAGAAAAACTGACCTTGTGCTGTGAGCAACATAGCAGTGATAGTGCCGGAAGGGATGATATCAAACGGTTCAAATGGCTCTGAGCACTATGGGACTTAACATCTGAGGTCATCAGTCCCCTAGAACTTAGAACGACTTAAACCTAACTAACCTAAGGACATCACACACATCCATGCCCGAGGCAGGATTCGAACCTGCGGCTGTAGCGGTCGCGCGGTTCCAGACTGTAGGGCCTAGAATCGCTCGGCCACTTCGGCCGGCGGGATGATATCACATCAGAGCATACGCAGTCGGAAACCGACAGCTGCGATCCTTCTCTGAGGTTATCGTAGTAGACTGACCTTCGTTTCACCACTGGTTTCTTGCTACAGCGTAGAGCGAGCTAAAAAACATATTTCCGTCCGTTTTATTTGAATACCAACATGAATTTGAAGAAAAATGGCATAATTTTAGTGCTACTTTCCAGCTCACATTCCAAGAAAAAACGGCATAAGTTTAGTGTGACACTTGCACATTAGCACATGATAACCGGCCCCCACGTATACCAGGATTGTAGAATTGTCACTAAAAATAAACAAAAAATTAATAACGTAACTTTTTTCGAGGTGTTAATTAACTTAATGATTAAACCTCGAATGTAGCTACTAGACGAAAAGGAGGACCACATTATCGTAGAAATGAGCACGGAACGCTGTGCTGACGCGGAATGAATCAACGAGCCCGAAACGTTGATCATGACGAAAGCAGTGCCGGCAGAGTGCGTAGGGAGTGTGCGAAGGAAGTGCGTGCGCCGGAAGGCCGCGGGCCAGCCGGTGGGGCGCCGCAGTGCGCTGGCTGGCAGCGCGGAATACAAACGCACGCGTTTGGCGGCTGCCTTTCTCGGAATTCCGTCTGCACGCACTCAACATTCGGCCGATGGCACCCGCATGCATGTGGCCAGCAGGCTCAAAGAGACACAAAAAATAAAAGGCGACTGCGAGAGAGAGAAAAGGACGACGCGTCGCTTTTTCGTTCCGGACGGGTCTGCGCACAAAACGCATTTGCATGGCAGCTGAGCTCTGCTGCAGCCTACGTGGCGAGCGGTGCGTGGGTCCGATCTGCTTACCTCTTCATACCTCCGTTCCAACTGTTGCGGCGGTGGGAGGTGACACACGCGCAATCACGTCAGTGTTGTGTCTGCCTGGTGCCTTCCTATGGACGGTGTTCTGCATACGCTACAGTAGGGAAGCGCATTACTGAATGTAGTCTACATCAGAGAAACCTGTTACCGTGTACGATACGATACTGTAGTGCCTGTGTTACTCCCAACTACGATGCAGGCACTGTGGCGACTACAGCCATTATGAAATACATGAAGCCTATTCAGAGTTGCGAATATGGACAACCAACAACTGTATGATGGAATGACGACAGTTAAAATTTGTCTCGGATCAGGCGTCGAACCCGGATGTCCCCCTTATCGTGAGCGGTCACCCTACCATTTGGCTATCCGAGCACGACAAACGGCCAGACCCAACCTTCCATATGTCGTCAACCATGATTCAACAACCTTTACTCGTACATTCAATATGTGTATTCTCATACAGAGGAGACATTTTACTTGAAATTCGATTGCCCGGCATCGGCGGATAAATAAGACATTGCAATGCCTGCGTCATTCCGAATTACGAGAAATATTCTTTCGCACGCGCTCGTGTCCGAGGAAACAGAAACTGTAGGCAACTAGAGCCGTTGTAAAATACATTAAACATATTCGCATTTGCGAATATGGACAACCGCCTGCTGTATAATGGAATGACGACATTGAAAATTTGTGCCGAACCGGGACTCGAACCCGGATATCCCACTTATCCCAAGCAGTCACATTATCATTAGGCTATAGCATGCAAGTCCGTAGGAACTTTTCAACATACTTCTGAACAACACAGCCACTGCATTATCGTATATATCCGCCCACACCAAGCAAGCGACTTTCAATAAAAACAATTAAAATGTCTCTCCTGTACCGGAATATACGTAATGGATGAACAAGTGCACGTTGTAGACACATAGTAAACGACATACGGAATTTTCTGGTTAGCCGTGAACTGTGTTTGGATAGCCAAATGGTAGGGCGCACAAATTTTCATAGTTGTCATTCCGTTATACAGCTGATGGTTGTTGATTTTCACAACTACGAATACATGTCATGTATTTCATATGTTACGGGGCATTCTAGTGCGAAGGGACAGAACGTAAGTAAAATAATCTGCAAACTGAATAACAAGTTTGTCACCTCCACGAGAAATTACGTTAATACCGTGTGACAAGACCAGTGGCCTGATAAAGGTCTCAGTTCCGCAAGGAATAGAGCCCACAACTTTCTTTAGGTTTTCTATATCATGATAAGGCACTCATTGATCATTAGATCCCTCACCTTTTTTGAATCAGTCTTCCAATTGGTCTGAGCCGCATGCCACGAATCCCTTTCCTGTGCCAAACTCCCCCAGTCTGGGTAGCACTTGCACCTAACGTCCTGGATTATTTGTTGGATATATTCCAATTTTGTCTTGCCTTACAGTTTTTTATCTTTATTTTTTTATTCTGGTGAACATAAAGCTAAATTCATGTAAAGGATCCTTTGACATTCAAAACAATACTATGGGGTCCGATTCGTATCAGTCCTTGATACTGGTGAATACTGTTTTGTGCCACGTATCGGAAATAAGCCACTCTGTTTCCTGTCAGATGCTGCAAGAGGTGGCATCAACCTTAATGTTGGTGAATACTATTTTGTACCATACCTCGGAAAAAGACCACTCAATTTCCTTTTCAGATGCTGGAAGATGGATTAACGGCCCCTTAACTACTTTTACTAATTCTGACAAGAGCTCGATATGATTCAAATTTTTGGCTATTTAGGCAATGGAAGAAATATCAATTTGTCGTCATCTTCCTCAAACCAGTCTTCAACATTTCAAGCTTTGTTATTTGGGACATAGAGCGATGGTTTTGGAAATGTTGTTTGCTTTATCGAGTGAAGCCAGTGATTTCAAGTGGCCCCACTCACTATATCAGTTACCTTTCCCTTCAATGTGACTTTACCCCTGTGCGAGCGCTGAAAAGATAACAGAACCGTTTCTTGGTGTCCGCCTAGGGTAAACTAGTCCTCCGGTAGGGAACAGCTGAAATATAGACCCCCGTGACCACATTACACGTTCCTTTGATCGATAGTATAGGTTTAGCGCTCTCTGCACCAGTGAAAAAGTCAATTCTTATGATTTACTTGGCGTGCAATACGTTTCGATTTTTACCATTTGATTAGGCAGCGAAGTCTGCTTATAGTAAATAATATGCCTATTTAACGTTATCCTGTTTTTATCAGCAACCGCAGATTTTCTTTACTGATTTATTTGGTAGTGAAAGCTTTCCCGAGAACTCTGTATGCTGTCATGTCAATGCATGAAGTATCTTCGGATACCCGAAGTAGATATAATGCTCACTGACATCTGAAGTACGAGTATATATGTAGATGAAGATCTGTGACTGTTTTCATTGATGTCCCAACTGGGCGGACAGCTTTAATTTACCCTCATTTATAATCTATGGGATCTAAAATGGTGGCACACCATCACAAAAACATATACGTCATGGTGGATAACTAGGGCTCCAGAGAAGTTATAGTACAGTGGGAAAAAAGACAACTTTAGTGAGTTACAGATAAGACACAAAATAAGCTATCGATATGAGGTGCTTGCACCAGGGAAGTATACCAAAATTTGCGTATTATGTTGTTCATCACTTCCAAATAGAATGAGGATTACGTATCTGTTAATAGCAACGCGTTAACTGATACTATGAAGATTTCTTTGCGTATTTCTGCAAATACCATAGTTTCTTCCTTGTTTGTAAAGTCACCGCTCTTTACATCTACATCCACACTCCGCAAGCCACCTGACGGTGTGTGGCGGAGGGTCTTGAATGCCTCTGTCGGTTCTCCCTTCGATTCCAGTCTCGTATTGTTCGTGGAAAGAAAGATCGTCGGTATGCCTCTGTGTGGGCTCTAATCCCTCTTATTTTATCCTCATGGTCTCTTCGCGAGATATACGTAGGAGGGAGCAATATACTGCTTGACTCCTCGGTGAAGGTATGTTCTCGAAACTTCAACAAAAGCCCGTACAGAGCCACTGAGCGTCTCTCCTGCAGAGTCTTCCACTGGAGTTTATCAATCATCTCCGTAACGCTTTCGCGATTACTAAATGATCCTGTAACGAAGCGCGCTGCTCTCCGTTGGATCTTCTCTGTCTCATCTATCAACCCTATCTGGTACGGATCCCACACTGCTGAGCAGTATTCAAGCAGTGGATGAACAAGTGTACTGTAACCTACTTCCTTTGTTTTCGGATTGCATTTCCTTAGGATTCTTCCAATGAATCTCAGTTGGCATCTGCTTTACCAACGATCAACTTTATATGATCATTCCATTTTAAATCACTCCTAATGCCTACTCCCAGATAATTTATGGAATTAACTACTTCCAGTTGCTGACCTGCTATATTATAGCTAAATGATAAGGGATCTTTCTCTCTATGTATTCGCAGCACATTACACTTGTCTACATTGAGATTGAATTGCCATCCCCCGCACCACGCGTCAATTCGCTGCAGATCCTCCTGCATTTCAGTACAATTTTCCATTGTTACCACCTCTCGATATACCACAGCATCATCCGCAAAAAGCCTCAGTGAATTTCTGATGTTATCCACAAGGCCTTTAGATACTGTACGTTATATATTCTCAGCCGCTGTTATAATGTGCCGGTTTATTGGAGAGATACTGGTACATATCTCTACAGATAATAATAAAAATGCCGTGGAGCTCAACAACTGTGTGCAAGTCTTTCAATTATCCGCCATTTCTTCGACTTGTGTGCCGCTAACCTATCCCATAAATCCTACGGGTGAAACGGGACGTGCTGCTTAACGTTGGACCCGAACTACATGTCGTCCATGGTGCATCTCTACATCGCTGAGAGGTGAAGGCTACATTAAAAGCAGATTGCAGTATTTCGTGGTCCAAAGAGAACTAGCTGCCTTCTGGTTTCCCGGCTCATGCTTTACATCTACACCACCGGGCCCGACGGACGAAAATCACATGCACCAAGGTCGTAATATGTGCCTACTTCTAAACTTCAACAGGAGACAAAACAATTTGTGACAATCATAAGCAGTTCATACCGATTTCTTCTGCCGGTTACAGCACTTTCTACCTCGCCTCGGAAAAGGATCTGTATATATTAAAATTGCCAAGTTGCACTGTGGTTCGGAGTGCATGAGTGCATGTTTAACTACAGGGTGAATCAAAATTCCTATTACAGGTTCAAAATGGCTCTGAGCACTATGCGACTTAGCTTCTGAGGTCATCAGTAGCCTAGAACTTAGAACTAATTAAACCTAACTAACCTAAGGACATCACACACATCCATGCCCGAGGCAGGATTCGAACCTGCGACCATAGCGGTCGCTCGGTTCCAGACTGCAGCGCCTAGAACCGCACGGCCACTCCGGCCGGCCTTCCTATTACAAGCTTTTAGGGGATGTAAAGAGGACTTTTTACGTAAAGTTTTCATAAGGAACCCATGACCAGAAGTGTAGGGCTTGACTGTAAAATAAGTATGAAAACTGAACAGCTTTCAAATCTCCGGTTCATGGTATGCACACAACGGAGACAGTGAGCTCTGACCAGTGCGCTCTATGGGACGGCTACACTATGTTTAATGCACTAGTCGTCGGATTCTCTCCTTCGTGACGAAGGACGTTCTTTTCAGAGTCGAGTGAGCGGCGCGTCCGTGAAACACCATAGTCCACCCTCCTAATTTCTCGAAGCTGTTATTGCATCTACACAAAAATGGTTTGTGATGGCTTAATCCAATCTCTCGTCGACCACTCTGGGGTGGCAATAGAACACAGCAGAAGGAAAGCAGAAGATTTAAATTCCACGTTTAAGAAATTCTGACACAGGAGGATCGTACGAATGTTCCGTTGTTTGGCAGTCGCACAGATTCCCTCACGGAGAATACAGCAATATCCATCTCTGGCTTAGACAAGCAACTGAAGGGGTTTAAAAAATTAGTCTCCAGGTCCAGGTGAAATCCCAGGTCGGTTTTGTAGAGAGTACTATGCAGAACTGGCCCCTTACTTAGCCTGCATTTATCGCGAACCTCTCGCCTGGCGACAAGTCCCGAAAGACTTGACAAAAGAGCAGGTGTCATGTGTATCCAAGAAAGGTAAAAGAACTTACCTCTTTAACTGCAAACGAACATTCTTAAAATTGATTTGCTGCAGAATTCTTCTCGGTTCGAATATAACAAATTTCCTTGAGACAGAAAAGCTTCTGTCCACAAATGAGCACGAATTTAAAAAGCATTGCTAGGGCGGAACACAGCTTCCACTTTTTTCTCACAATATCCTAGAAACAACGGATGGAGGGCGGATTCCATATCCCTAGGTTTTGGGAAAGCTTTTGGCACGTTGCCCCACTGCACATTGTTGATCAGGAGCGTGCAAGATTTCGGCTCGCAGGCCGTGCCTTGGCCCGAGTGCCAAATCGCTCATCCAGACTGCACATTCCCCCCACCGCCATGCCACGCTGTCTGAGCGCAAGGAGGGGGAAGAGGGGAAAACTGCGCATTTAAATGGCAGTGCAGTCGCACTGCATATGACTATATTTTATATTTCACATTTCTCATCAACGTATATCACAAAGAAAACAAATTTTCAGTATTATTTAATTATTTTTGGCTTACTGAAGACATAATATAATTTTTATCTGGTACAAAATGTCAGCAGCGTACGGAGAGACACAGACAGTTTCACAGATTTTCACGCTCAAGTTCCGTGTAATCGCGACTTATTTAATTTCGTAATAAAGAAAAGGTCTTTCGCACAAATATGTCGATCGAAATATTGTACCACTTTTGCAACCTCATTATGGAGACTTGGAAACTCTACCTTAGAAAAGCAATGTAGGCGTCCTGGACAGTTTTAACGTAAAAAGCTTTGTCATTAAAACTGGAATTACCTTGAGGCCAATCAGTTGCATCTGCATATTTACAGGGACGCCTTCAACTGAAACCGCAAACGGTCTCTAAAACAGTTCTAAAACATATGGAAGACTGACAGTGTCCTCAGAAAGTGTATAAAATTATCCTTGTGAGTCTTTCAACAACACAATCAATTTTTCAAGCCTCGTGTTTTCTTTGACTCCAGTGATCTTAGGGAGTTGAACTATTTGTCAGAATTTGTCCAGGAGCGCCCATACAATAGTTTGTAGGTTTGTAGGGGACGGGTCTAGACCTGAGGATGTGGTGTATTTTTAATATTTTTGACGACAAATGGCAACTTGTAAGTAGCCGTAAGAAATTTTCAGATCCTACCATGTTAAAATCTTGTTTAATACTGACTTTTCAATCGTTTTCTTGAAAGAAAAACACCTAAATACACTAAGTTGTTTCCTTTCCCAGAGAGCTAGGGGGGACAGCGGCCCCCCTTTGCTCACAAGTATGGGTGCCCTTGAATGTGCTCGTTCTACAACACGCTTTTCTTTTTAGATGCATCCCAATCAAATCAGATAGAAATTATCTTGCAATATCTTACTGTTGGCAACAAGCAGTCAAGTCCACTTAAAACGCGAAGTCAGCAATGCATTCCGGATATTCTAATTTTCGTTCCTGCACTCCTTTTCCCATCATAAATTTAACAATTCAATTAAATCGAAAAATCGTTCCAGGCACGCCCCTTGACTTGACTAACGTTCTTTGTAGTAATATTTGAAGTCTCCTCACTTTTCATTCAGTTCCATTGAAAATTGTTGTAAGTGGCAATGGAACAATGCGTGTGAGTTCAGAAATTTTACTATTCGTACTATCAATTTCTTCACGGGCTCGGTGCTGGCAAATTTTTTCTCAAAGGGCTTCTTGTGTACGAAACAACGGACCACGACTGTCAATTGTATTTCTTTTCTCTTTCATTGTCAGCTTTCAAATTCTTTCTGCATGGTATTATAATATCGTTTCCTAATAAATATGCAGTAGCCGTCGGTTAAGCTAATTGAAAATTCTCATCCCTAACCTATGTCAAGGGCAATGTACTTGAGGACAATATTATGGAAATGGAAGAGGATGTAGATGAAGACGAATTGGGAGATAAGATACTGCGTGAAGAGTTTGACAGAGCACTGAAAGACCTGAGTCGAAACAAGGCCCCGGCAGTAGACAACATTCCATTAGAGCTACTGACGGCCTTGGGAGAGCCAGTCATGACAAAACTCTACCATCTTGTGAGCAAGGTGTATGAGACAGGCAAAATACCCTCAGACTTCAAGAAGAATATAATAATTCCAATCCCAAAGAAAGTAGGTGTTGACAGATGTGAAAATTGCCGACCTATCAGTTTAATAAGTCACAGCTGCAAAATACTAACACGAATTCTTTACAGAAGAATGGAAAAACTGGTAGAAGCGGACCTCGGGGAAGATCAGTTTGGATTCCGTAGAAATGTTGGAACACGTGAGGCAATACTAACCTTACGAATTATCTTAGAAGAAAGATTAAGAAAAGGCAAACCTACGTTTCTAGCATTTGTAGACTTAGAGAAAGCTTTTGACAATGTTAACTGGAATACTCTCTTTCAAATTCTGAAGGTGGCAGGGGTAAAATACAGGGAGCGAAAGGCTATTTACAATTTGTACAGAAAGCAGGTGGCAGTTATAAGAGTCGAGGGGCATGAAAGGGAAGCAGTGGTTGGGAAGGGAGTGAGACAAGGTTGTAGTAGCCTGTCCCCGATGTTATTCAATCTGTATATTGAGCAAGCAGTAAAGGAAACAAAAGAAAAATTCAGATTAGGTATTAAAATTGATGGAGAAGAAGTAAAAACTTTGAGGTTCGCCGATGACATTGTAATTCTGTCAGAGACAGCAAAGGACTTGGAAGAGCAGTTGAACGGAATGGACAGTGTCTTGAAAGAAGGATAAAAGATGAACTTCAACAATAGCAAAACGAGGATAATGGAATGTAGTCAAATTAAATCGGGTGATGCTGAGGGAATTAGATTTGGAAATGAGACACTTAAAGTAGTAAAGGAGTTTTGCTATTTCGGGAGTGAAATAACTGATGATGGTCGAAGTAGAGAGGATATAAAATGTAGACTGGCAATGGCAAGGAAAGCGTTTCTGAAGAAGAGAAATCTGTTAACATCGAGTATAGATTTAAGTGTCAGGAAGTCGTTTCTGAAAGTATTTGTATGGAGTGTAGCCATGTATGGAAGTGAAACATGGACGATAACTAGTTTGGACAAGAAGAGAATAGAAGCTTTCGAAATGTGGTGCTACTGAAGAATGCTGAAGATAAAGTGGGTAGATCATGTAACTAATGAGGAGGTATTGAATAGGATTGGGGAGAAGAGAAGTTTGTGGCACAGCTTGACTAGAAGAAGGGATCTGTTGGTAGGACATGTTTTGAGGCATCAAGGGATCACAAATTTAGCATTGGAGGGCAGCGTGGAGGGTAAAAATCGTAGAGGGAGACCAAGAGATGAATACACTAAGCAGATTCAGAAGGATGTAGGTTACAGTAGGTACTGGGAGATGAAGAAGCTTGCACAGGATAAAGTAGCATGGAGAGCTGCATCAGGCCAGTCTCGGGACCGGGGACCGCAACAACAACAACAACCTATGTCATTCCCATTCATTTTAAAGGCTTGTCACTGTAGATCGCTGGACTACCTCATTTTGAGCAAACAGTCGCTGGACCTGTGAACATTCTTCAGACCTCGAACAGACAGCAAAGTGCAAACAGCAGTGACACCAGGGCTCTGTCGAACTCAGAGAGTAGCACCGCCAGAAAAATGCTAAATAAAATGTTGCACTGTTGCAGGTATTTCCGAGAAGGACCGAGCAAAACCTAGTACCAGGCTGGGCCTTGGCATGCACGTGGCCCGCACACGCTTCCCGCGTGAAGTTTGGCACGCAGTGGCCGGCCGTGCTGATGATGATGGTCCGAGCATACGCTGTAGGTTTCCAGATATGTGAGTGGCTCGGAAAGTTCTTAAGTAATAGAACCCAGTACGCTGCACTTAGCGGCGAGAGGTCATTAGAGACAAGGGTATCCTTCGGAGTGCCCCAGGGAAGTGTGATAGGACCACTTTGATTTCCGATGTACATAAATGATCCGACGGACAGGGTGAGCAGAAATTTATGCTGTTTGTTGATGAAACTGTGGTGTACAAGAAATTGATATCGTTGAGCGACTGTAAGAGTACGCAAGACTTAGACAAAATGTCTATTTGGTATGATGAATGGCAGCTTGTTTGAAATGTAGAAAAATGTAAGTTAATGTGAATGAGTAGGGAAAACAATGCTGTAACGTGCGAATACGGCATTAGTAGTGTGCACCTTGACACAGTGACATCGATTAAATATCTCAGCGTAAGAGATGTGAAATGGACGATATTGGTAGTAGGGGAGGCGAAGGAAGCGAACGCTCGACTTGGTTTTATTGGGAAGGAGTAGCTCATCCATAAAGGAGACGGCATATAGAACGTTAGTGCGAACCATTCTTGAGCACTGTTCGAGTGTTTTGGACCCCAAGAGGTTGGATTGAAGGAAAACATCGAAGCAATTCAAAGACATGCTGCTAGATTTGTTACCAGTAGGCTCGATCAATACGTAAGTATTACGGAGATGCTTCGTGAACTCACATGGGGATCTCTGGAGGGAAAACAATGCTCTTTTAGCAAGGCGCTGTTGCGGAGATTTAGAGAACCAGCACTTAAGGCCGACTTCAGCAGGATTCTTCTGCTGCCAACGTAGATTTCACGTTTAGACCGTGAAGATAAGATGCGAGAAATTAGGGCTCGTATGGAGATCTTTAGATAGTCATTTTTCCCACTCTCTATTTGCGAGTGGAAATGACTAGTAATGGTAGAAGGTATCCTCCGCATTCAAGTTACGGTGGTTTGGGGCTTATGTACGTAGATGTTGATACAGACTGACGACAGAACCCTTTTTTCAGTCTGTTTGCGCAACGTGAAGCGGGAGATTAGAAGTTGACACACTATTCAAACTTATTTTACATCCAAAGGGTACATTTGTGGACATGTGTTCCTTGCTAAATCTTTACCTACTAACTCCCATCCACAACCCCTAGAAACCTGTAATAGCTATTTTTAAAACCCTGTATTTTTGCCCCTACGATAAGCTAGGTAAGGTGAAGGAATCTGCGTACGAATGTCGCCGCAATATGACATTCAGGTTTATCGACAGAGGAGATCACTTCAGCTTCGAGAAATTCATGCTGAAAAATGGTAGAGAGATTGCCAATAAGTGTCATGCCTAGCTCCTGAAAATCCCAGCAATTTTTGAATGGTGTAAATAATGGTTCTCCTGGCACATTCAGAATGGTTCGACTCTGGGAGTTCCATCACACGATTATTTGGCGCAAAGTTGCACGCAACAAGCGCTTGCTCCTACCGCACATTAAATCTGCCCCATTATGTGAGTGAGAAACGTGAACAGTGCATTTTTCAGGACTGGAAACATGTTATTGTTCGACGTTCTTTTTTCATATTTAATGACATGTGTGGGTCATGTGATTAGTATAACTTTAGGGATCCTTTCGAAAATCCTGCGTCGAAGAAATAGTGCTCGTCATAGAAGACTATATTTTATTTTATGAATGTTTTACTTATTCTATTATCGTGATATGTATCTGTTTGCAGAAGCTAGACAACCACGTTTTGCCGTTTAACGAAGCTTTTTCATTATCAACCCCGTTTCCGAGACAAAATTCTCAGGAGCCAGGCTTAGTTTGTTTCAGTGAGCATTGTTGTGCATCACTGAAAAAAATGAGACACTTGAAATATAAATTGTGGGAACTTCCACTCTATCAATCTGATTTGGCGTCCCATGACTTGTATCTGATTTTCAGACAGAAAATTTATGACTGGAGAACGTATCTGAATTCAAAGACCGCACCTCACAGATGACGGCATAGCGCTTGTGCTGACTAGAGTTGAGGTCAGGTGACCTGCCGAGCCACACAAGCACTTGATTTTCTGTCGACGGTGCTTCAAAGCATTCTGACAATTCGAGGGCAATAGTGGTGAGGCACCACAATATGTATATTAACCCAGAAAAGGAGACAGATTTGACGGAATTTGCATTTTATGACAAATAAAATAATGAACATCACATTTACAAATACTGCCCTTCAGTAAAGAGTGTCACCTACAAAAGCTATCTAGCAGGGAAAGAACTGGTTTTTATATGATTCTACAGTTCCTTGCCCCCATACTTTTCCTGGCTTTGTATGCTGTGAGCTTCATTTCCTGGCGATGTAGAATATTCACAAAAATTTTTGTAGCTCTCTGAAAGCTGACAGTAGTGGCTGAGCGCCAGTAGTATGAGTTCAAATACAGTGTGTGGTCGTATGGCTTATTTCGGGAGACAGGATAGAAGCTTGCGCGGTTTGACGATCCGTGGCATAGTACACGAACAATAGTATTCAAGCAGGAATTTGTTTTTTTCCTCATTATTTCATTAATGTAGTCTTGTAAATGATATGTAAAATCCAACGTTGTTCAAATATTTCCCTTTTTATGGATATGCACTGAAGTTATCCATGGTCTGCAATGTCAATGATTTGGTACGTGGCTTTCAGCAAAATTCCACAAGTGTTGTTGAAAGCATCTATGTCCGTTATCCTGTACGTGAAACAAATGGGATATAATCATTTCGAAAGCCTTTTATTTTTTTTTATCTGTGTTACTGAACTTCAGTTACGATATTATTACTCGAAACAGTTATGAATTGATTACTATTGCTTATGAGGTACAACCAGATGAATAGATCCGCAATATTTGCTTTAAATTCATACATTTTCGAGTTGATCAACCAGTTTATTTTCTCTTTTACATGGACCTGTTAAGATTCGGAGAAATGTTCTACATGTATTTTCTCATGAAGTGGTTTGTGACGCAGCTGTAGGGTCAGGAAGTTCTCTCAGCAACGGAATTAAAGACAAGAACATGTGCGACACGTAAGTGTGTGTGTGTGTGTGTGTGTGTGTGTGTGTGTGTGTGTGTGTGTGTGGGTGGGTGGGTGGGCGCGCGCGCGCGCGCGCGATTTGGTGGGTGGTTGGGTAGCTGGGTTGGTGTGGGTGTCAGTCTTTCACTATGTGTTCATCAAAGAGTGCCGAGAGGTGATGGAGGCGAGAGGTAGAGAGGGAGCGATTGAAAGCGGGTTACAAAATGTATGTTCTTGCCTGGGGCTGTGAATACATCGTAGGAAACTTTATATCTTCTTGCTGTTCAAGGCGATGATGCGATGACGACGAGTTTTTCATCCGGCACGTCCGTTCCAACGGAGCTATTGTCTATTGTGTCAACATAATATATCACTTTTACTGACAGCTTGATTGTCGCGACTGGGTGATTGATATGTCCGCACACGGGGAGTTTGGTTGCCATGTGCCCGCTGCTTGCTACCAGCGGCTTCACTTTTTCCCGCTAAACGCCATTCATTATTGCGATTACATCTGTGTGTCGCAGCCCTCGCTGTCTACGTAATTCACGGAACTTGCTATCAGCGTCAATAGGTTCGTTCTCTCGTGTTGTGTGCTGGAGGACACGGGCTATCGAGGTCAGGGGTGCCATTAGCGGCTTCCCTTCTCTTCTGCACGGTCCGCCTATGATATTTAGATTTAGAGATATTAATAGCTACTTTTGTGGTTGTACGAGGGTGTTAAATATTCTGTCTCATAATTATATACGTAACTTTCATGCAGTAATGCAGAAAAATGATAATTAACTCAACCGTAAGAACCTGTGATGACCCGAGATCTATCAAGATAAATCAAGCCAGTGGATGACCTCACTAAAATTTAAGGTATATTAGTGATAACACCTGTGGTATACGTAATTATAGATGTTTTTCCTGCATGTAACATGGCAAACTCGAGATATATCGAGGTAGTTGAATACCGAAGAGCAACTGTAGAAATAAAAATGCATGACTGCGGTTTCCGTTATAATTACTTTTTATTAATCTGTTGCTGTCATTTCAGTTTCAGCTTCGTTAACTGTGATTATTTTTCAGTACAGTTATTGCCAGATAGCTGCTTCTGCGACCATTCTGATCTACATCTACATCTATGTCATGTCCGGCCCGATAGCTGAGTGGTCAGCGTGACTGATTGCCGTCCTACCGGCCCGGGTACAAAATGGCTCTGAGCACTATGGGACTCAACTGCTGAGGTCATTAGTCCCCTAGAACTTAGAACTAGTTAAACCTAACTAAGCTAAGGACATCACAAACATCCATGGCCGAGGCAGGATTCGAACCTGCGACCGTAGCGGTCTTGCGGTTCCAGACTGCAGCGCTTTTAACCGCACGGCCACTTCGGTCGGCTTGGCCCGGGTTCGATTCCCGGCTGGGTGGGGGATTTTCTCCACTTAGGGACTGGGTGTTGTGCTGTCTTCATCACCATTTCATCCCAATCCGGCACGCAGGTCGCTCAGTGTGGCGTCGAATGTAGTAAGACCTGCACCAAGGCGGCCGGACCTGCCCCGCAAGGGGCCTCCCGGCCAATGACGCCAAACGCTCATTTCCATTTCCATCTATGTCATTCTCTGCGAGCCACCTAATAGTGTATGGTGGACGGTACTTCTATACTACTAACTGATCCCCCTTACCTTTTTCACTCGCGAATGGCACGTGGGAAGAACGACTGTCGGCAAGACTCCGTATTAGCTCTAATTTCTCGAATTTCCTAATCGTGATCATTACACGCGATATATGTGGGAGGAATTAATACGTTGTCTGACTCTTCCCGGAAAGTGGTCTCTCGAAATTTCAGTAGATAAACTTCCCCGTGATGCCTTTCTTGAAACGTCTGGCGATGGAATTTGTTGAGCATCTCGGTAACACTATCGCGCCACTAAAGGTTCCCGTGCCACAGTGTGTCGCTCTACGTTGAATCTTCTGTATCAGTCCTGCCTGGTAAGGATCTTATATTCAGAACAATACTAAATAATCAGAAGAGCAACTGCCTTGTAAGTCGTCTCCTTCATGGATGAGTTACATTTCCTTAACATTCTTCCTGTGAATCTCAGACTCGCATCTTCTTTTCCTACTATTTGTGTTATGTGGTCACTCCACTTAAGGCAGCTCTGGATACTTACTCCTAGATATTTTACGGTGGATACTGTTTTCAGCAGTTTGTCATCAATAGTGTAGTTGTACAGTAGCGACTTCCTTTTCCAGAATATGTTCATCATCGTAGTGTAAAGTTCTGGAAGTCAGTTCAAATGTCAGCGTGCAAAGTAGAATGTTTGTTGTGGGCTTTCAACTAAAATGATGTGGAGGCCCTGAGCTACATAGCCTCAGAATCAGAGTTGAAATATTGAAAGTTTTTGCTGGTTTCGTTGTGGATACGTAGTTGCCAAGTTGCCACATTACAAGCCAAATACTGCTGAGTCTAGAGTATACAATATGAATATACACATGAATCGAATGGTCGAAGGTTCCTATCACTCGGCAGTTGCGAATTATGAATGTTATACAGAAATTTATAAATGAAAGATTGCAGTTAAATAAATTCTGCAGGTGCTGTTTTAACGACATTAAATGATGAGTACGATAGCAGAAGTACCTTTAAGAATTCCCTTTATTACTGTAAAACACTTATTGGTGTCGGTGGTCTAGCAATTAAATAAAATATAAGTTGAATAACAGGGAAATAATAGATTCCTACTTCACGTAATCAGATATGAACAACAACGTGGCTCGCGAGATATTCGCTTCTAAACGCATACTACGTCTTCACTGCAAATGCCACAGAAATCTCACACGTGCACAAGTCGGCACTACGAAATATTTCTATCTGCCGCGACCACGCGCAAACTGCTCCACTCTCCCAGTACTTCCCGCGACCGTGCGTTCTCTCCCCCACTTCCATACAGTCTCTCCACGTGTCCTTTTTGGAACGATCGCTGTGATTGACTAGAGCGGTCCCGCCCTGTCTCCAAGCCAACACACACTCATAAACATAATAAAACACATTCAAAATACTGGATTTACATTTAAATGACTTGAAATTAAATAAATATTCCTATGGCTGGAACATAAACACGTTCTAACACACATTACTAAATACATAAACAAATCAAATAAACACATATCAAAGGAATGGAAACAAAATGTGGACCCGTAGCCAAATGTCTCTGTGGTTTCTAAACCACAGCAAATATTTAATCAATTTCTTCATGAGTAGTATATATCAGACATGAACAAAGACATAGATGAATAAATATATTTGTAAGTATACTGCTACCGTTCTTCGTGTAATTGTGGAATACTTATGGCCTGACGTGATTGATGGTAATCGGTCACTTTGACCTCTAATAACTCATGTACTACTCAAGCTACATGCCTGTAATTTATACAAATTTAGGTTTACACTAATAGATTTCTAAAGACACATCGATCGACAAAATCGGATGAACCATTTAGATTTTGGTAATTCGTTGCTGGGTGTTACTTGTATAATTTATTGTCAGATACTAAACTTTCAGCTAATATAGATATAGAAAATCTGATTACACTATCAGAATGGTCGTGCAAATAATGGTCATGTACATGTTTCTTTTTGAGATATCATGATTCATCTGGCTACTATTAATTTCTATAAGAACTGCGAAATGTCTGCCGTTAAGGTTTGAGAAAGTCCGCCATATTTGGCACTCCGGGCATGTCTCCTTCATCGACACAGCGCCACCATGGAATTCCCAGCCACACGATGGCTGGACCACGCGCTGGGCTACCCCTCTTGCTCCGGCTAACGTATGGCACCACGCAGTCGCTGACGAGCCCCGGCTTGCCGTGGCGCCCTTGCGGCCACGCCAACTCCGAACTTAGAATATTTTCAGGGCGCCACAACTCACCCGTTACCTAACAATTTTACCATAAACTTCACTTGGATTTGTTTTCTAACATACTGTTTACTTCTTTCATAATGCTGGAAGTAACAGGCATTAGCAGGGCAAGGAAGCTCCACTAAAGATCAATGCAGACGAAACCTTGGCGACATCAAGAAATGAATTGTTGCTCAGACGTTTATGAGATGGAACGAAATAGCACAGAATAAATGATATACTATTTTCAGAGATAACACCAAACTTCAACACTACGAAATTGTAATGAAATTTATATGGAAATCGATTATCAATAGTTGAGTAAGTTCACAATAGTTGTATACTGATCTTGCAACTACTGTACTTCTTAAATAAATATCTTTATTACTTTGTGTATTTATGAAGTGGATGTGCTTGAAAAATGTGCTTTCACAATAATATGCATAACACGACATCAAAGGTCAAACAAATCTCTGTAGATTAATTCAGACGTTCTTTTGCACAACAGCTTTTAGCATGGATAGGGACTGCAACTGCTGTGTTCGGATGCAGGCTGAGTTGGCATTCCTTCGCTCCCAGCTTCAGGCAGTGTTGACTTCGGTCACGCAGCTTGAGGCTGTTGCCAATGGGCATCACTGTGGGGGTCCGGATGGGGGTTTCTGGGGACGGCCAGCTCGTCCCACGCATCCCCCGATCGGACTACGACTGTGGCTACCCCGGGATACTGCCCACATTGAGGCTGATCCCTCACCTGTGGTACAGTGGGAGGTCGCCTCGAGGTGTGGCAGGGGGCGAAAGACACTCCGGAGGGCTGAACGGAAGGCCTCTCCAGTTTGTCTGACGAACCGGTTTCAGGCTCTGTCTCCGGCTGATACTGATCTTCGGCCGGAGATGGCTGCTTGTCCTGTTCCAGAGGTTGCCCCTCAGTCTGCAAGATCCGGGTAGTCGCAGAGGGTGGGCTTACTGGTAGTTGGGAGCTCCAACGTCAGGCGCGTAATGGGGCCCCTTAGGGATATGGCAGCAAGAGAGGGGAAGAAAACAAATGTGCACTCCGTGTGCATACCGGGGGGAGTCATTCCAGATGTGGAAAGGGTCCTTCCGGATGCCATGAAGGGTACAGGGTGCACCCATCTACAGGTGGTCGCTCATGTCGGCACCAATTATGTGTGTCACTATGGATCGGAGGAAATCCTCTCTGGCTTCCGGCGGCTATCTGATTCGGTGAAGACTGCCAGTCTCGCTAGCGGGATGAAAGCAGAGCTCACCATCTGCAGCATCGTCGACAGGACAGGCTGCGGACCTTTGGTACAGAGCCAAATGGAGGGTCTGAATCAGAGGCTCAGACGGTTCTGCGACCGTGCGGGCTGCAGATTCCTCGACTTTCGCCATAGGGCGGTGGGGTTTTGGGTTCCGCTGGATAAGTCAGGAGTCCACTACACGCAGCAAGCGGCTACACGGGTAGTAGGGGTTGTGTGGCGTGGACTGGGCGGTTTTTTAGGTTAGATGAACTCGGGCAAGTACAGAAAGGGCAACAGCCTCAATGGGTGCGGAGCAAAGTCAGGACATGCGGGGACCAAGCAGCAATCGGTATTGTAATTGTAAACTGTCGAATCTGCATTGGTAAAGTTCCAGAACTTCAAGCGTTGATAGAAAGCACCGAAGCTGAAATCGTTATAGGAACAGAAAGGTGGCTGAATCCAGAGATAAATTCTGCCGAAATTTTTACAAAGGCACAGACGGTGTTTAGAAAGGATAGATTGCATGCAACCGGTGGTGGCGTGTTTGTCGCCGTTAGTAGTAGTTTACCCTGTAGTGAAGTAGTAGTGGATAGTTCCTGTGAATTATTGTGGGTGGAGGTTACACTCCACAACCGAGCTAGGTTGATAATTGACTGCTTTTACCGACCTCCCGACTCAGCAGCATTAGTGGCAGAACAACTGAGAGAAAATTTGGAATACATTTCATATAAATTTTCTCAGCATATTATAGCCTTAGGTGGAGATTTCAATTGACCAGATATAGACTGGGACACTCAGATGTTTAGGACGGGTGGTAGGGACAGAGCATCGAGTGACATTATACTGAGTGCACTATCCGAAAATTACCTCGAGTAATTAAACAGAGAACCGACTCGTGGAGATAACATCTTGGACCTACTGATAGCAAACAGACCAGAACTTTTCGACTCTGTAAGTGCAGAACAGGGAATCAGTGATCATAAGGCCGTTGCAGCATCCCTGAATATGGAAGTTAATAGGAATATAAAAAAAGGGGGGAAGGTTTATCTGTTTAGCAAGAGTAACAGAAGGCAGATTTCAGACTACCTAAAAGTTCAAAACGAAAATTTCTGTTCCGACACTGACAATGTTGAGTGTTTATGGAAAAAGTTTAAGGCAATTGTAAACTGCGTTTTAGACAGGTACGTGCCGAGTAAAACTGTGAGGGACGGGAAAAACCCACCGTGGTTCAACAACAAAGTTAGGAAACTACTGCGACAGCAAAGAGAGCGTCACTCCAAGTTTAAACGCAGCCAAAACCTCTCAGACAAACAGAACCTAAACGATGTCAAAGTTAGCGTAAGGAGGGCTATGCGTGAAGCGTTCAGTGAATTCGAAAGTAAAATTCTGTGTACCGACTTGACAGAAAATCCTAGGAAGTTCTGGTCTTACGTTAAATCAGTAAGTGGCTCGAAACAGCATATCCAGACACTCCGGGATGATGATGGCATTGAAACAGAGGATGACACGCGTAAAGCTGAAATACTAATCACCTTTTTCCAAAGCTGTTTCACAGAGGAAGACCGCACTGCAGTTCCTTCTCTAAATCCTCGCACAAACGAAAAAATGGCTGACAACTAAATAAGTGTCCAAGGAATAGAAAAGCAACTGGAATCACTCAACAGAGGAAAGTCCACTGGACCTGACGGGATACCAATTCGATTCTACGCAGAGTACGCGAAAGAACTTGCCCCCCTTCTAACAGTCGTGTACCGCAAGTCTCTAGAGGAACGGAAGGTTCCAAATGATTGGAAAAGAGCACAGGTAGTCCCAGTCTTCAAGAAGGGTCGTCGAGCAGATGCGCAAAACTATAGAGCTATATCTCTGACGTCGATCTGTTGTAGAATTTTAGAACATGTTTTTTGCTCGAGTATGATGTCGTTTTTGGAAACCCAGAATCTACTCTGTAAGAATCAACATGGATTCCGGGAACAGCGATCGTGTGAGACCCAACTCGCTTTATTTGTTCATGAGACCCAGAAAATATTAGATACAGGCTCCCAGGTAGATGCTATTTTCCTTGGCTTCCGGAAGGCGTTCGATACAGTTCCGCACTGTCGCCTGATAAACAAAGTAAGAGCCTACGGAATATCAGACCAGTTGTGTGGCTGGATTGAAGAGTTTTTAGCAAATAGAACACAGCATGTTGTTATCAATGGAGAGACGTCTACAGACGTTAAAGTAACCTCTGGCGTGCCACAGGGGAGTGTTATGGGACCATTGCTTTTCACAATATATATAAATGACCTAGTAGATAGTGTCGGAAGTTCCATGCGGCTTTTCGCGGATGATGCTTAGTATACAGAGAAGTTGCAGTATTAGAATATTGTAGCGAAATGCAGGAAGATCTGCAGCGGATAGGCACTTGGTGCAGGGAGTGGCAACTGACCCTTAACATAGACAAATGTAATGTATTGCGAATACATAGAAAGAAGGATCCTTTATTGTATGATTATATGATAGCGGAAAAACACTGGTAGCAGTTACTTCTATAAAATATCTGGAAGTATGCGTGCGGAACGATTTGAAGTGGAATGATCATATAAAATTAATTGTTGGTAAGGCGGGTACCGGGTTGAGATTCATTGGGAGAGTCCTTAGAAAATGTAGTCCATCAACAAAGGAGGTGGCTTATAAAACACTCGTTGACGGAGGAGATAGAGAAGATCCAAAGAAGAGTGGCGCGTTTCGTCACAGGGTTATTTGGTAACCGTGATAGCGTTACGGAGATGTTTAGCAAACTCAAGTGGCAGACTCTGTAAGAGAGGCGCTCTGCATCGTGGTGTAGCTTGCTCGCCAGGTTTCGAGAGGGTGCGTTTCTGGATGAGGTATCGAATATATTGCTTCCCCCTACTTATACCTTCCGAGGAGATCTCGAATGTAAAATTAGAGAGATTAGAGCGCGCATGGAGGCTTTCAGTCTGTCGTTCTTCCCGCGAACTATACGCGACTGGAACAGAAAAGGGAGGTAATGACAGAGGAACGTAGAGTGCCCTCCGCCACACACCGTTGGGTGGCATGTGGAGTATAAATGTAGATGTAGAAATCACCACTTTTTTAAACTGTTTTGAATTGCAAATACTTTTTTCAACAATTGTTTGTGACATTTTGCTCTTAAAGTAATTTATTAGTGGACTTACATTCATCTCTATCTTGTAATCTTACTGAATGAAATATTGTCTTATCTGGGTGTGTGTTTATGTTCTGTACTGAAGTCTCTCAGCTTCCATTCACATGGTGGCTTGTGATACCACTGAAAGGTTGGCAGTGATGTATTCCTTGTTTCCTTACAAGGTCTCTGTGAAGACCTCTTTCACAGTATTGAGAAATTTGATTCACAACTTTGAAACTCATAAAAGATTGTCTTTCTTTGGTGAAGTTGGTGGAGCAGTGCCTCAGCACTATTAAGTCAAGAACCCCTTCGTGTAAGAACAGACTGTTGGGGAACGGGAAAGGAAGGTGCTTGTTGCATGAATTTCAGCACCCATAGCGTAGCTGTCACATAAATTTTCTTGCCACAGGAAATTAGTTTCTCCACATCAGGGTAATTTGATCATATTTCTTCTGCATCTCTGTGTAGTGCATATGCAAGGCAAGTGACGTACAGGGTAGAGAATCTGAAACCTCTTGGTTCTTTAGCATGTATGAAGCACTGTCTGTTGCTAACAGTAAGACGTGTCTGTTCATGCCATCTGGCCATAGTTGTTTAATAGTGTCGTCAAGCAAAATGACAGTTGTGTAGTTTTTTACTCATCCGAGAGCTACACACGTTAGGAAGAACAGGTCCGTCAACGTTTAGAACATCAACAACGAATTTGGAACGTAACGCTCTTCTACATCGGTGGTCGTCCAGACACACAGACCTTTTGGTCAGCAACACTAATGCATATCACCATTTCCTAGTAGCACAGGGATAAATAGTTCTTAGTGTACATTGTTATGGAACTGGGTGCGTTGCGTACTTCTCCAGCTTCAACAATGGAATGTTGCAAAACACCATCATCTCACACAAATCCTTGAAGAATGATTGCACGGTAGAAGATGGACCTACCTGTTCAGATAACAGCGTTTGTCTGCTGTCATATTTCGCACTTCTCCTCCCACAGTTGTTGCGTTTGGCGATATTACAATGTTGTTGCACATTACAGTGCTTGCCTGCACTACCTTCAAATTCATATAGTTTACAAAACAATACTTCCGCGTCAGTGCTGAAGAACTTCTCTCCAAAATCACTAACGAAACCTCGCTACTTCATGCTGTTGATTTTCTACTTAAGCTGTATAAAATACTAATCATCGCTATAACACTAAAATGGAAACTGTAATTATACTATTATGAATTGTACATTCAACACAATCCATGTGTTATTCGACGTGCTGTGGTGATGTCAGAGAGGTAGGTTTTCGGTAGTGAAACTTTACGGTCCTAGCGGAACAATGATTTCAGCCATTAAGAGCTTTTAATGGCTATAGAACAAATAGTAAAGATGTTGACTGAATAATAGGTAGCTGTTAATCTACTTTCTAATAACTGCTTTGTCACTAGGACGAATGTGTAACGATTTCTGTGAATCTGTGTAAACATATTAAGACTCCCACAATGAATATTTGAAGCAGCATCAAAATGCGCGTTCAATTTCTTCTTCAAAAGCGTCCTTCTGCAAAACAATTGCACATTGTAATGAAAGCTGTGTGCTAAAACGAAACTCCTACGCACACTACCTGATCGAACGTATCCGGAAACCCTTACGTTATGCGGAACTGCGAACGTATATGTCACGAGAGCCAGATCAGCCAAAGTGAAAGGAGGCTGAGAGCATTGTGTTGTCAGTAGAGACGCAGTAACAGCAGAATGAAACGGTCAGGAGGGTTCAGCGACTTAGAACGTGAACTGGCTATTGGATGTCACTTGTGTAACAAATCCATCAGGGATATTTCAACCCTTTTAAAGCTGCCCAAGTCGACGGTTGGTGATGTGACTGTGAAGTGGAAACGCGAAGGAACAGAAAGATTAGAAAAGCCTCATGTACTGCTCGACAGGGGCCGTCTTGCGTTACGGAGACTGATTGTAAAAACATGGCGTACAATGGTCTGGCAGCTCCTCATGAGCCACTCATTTCTGTAGTCAATGCTAAGCGATGCTTGCCGCGGTGTAAAGAGCGACACCAATGGACAGTTAATGACTGAAAACTAATTATTTCGAATAATGAATCAAGCTGTAATCTGTAGAAATCCGTTGCGTGGGTTTGGGTTTGACGAACAATGCCTGGAGAATGCTACCTGCCACCAAGTGTAGTGCCAACAGTGAAGTATGGAGGGGGTGATATGGTGTGAGGGTGTTTTTCGTGATTAGGGAGTGTTCTCCTTATTTCACTTAAGGAAATATTAAATGCAGAAAGATATGACGCATTTCACATTACTGTGCAACGCATACATTAGAGGAACATTTCGGCGAGGATGAGTGTTTGTATCAGCATGAAACTGCATCCTGTAATAAAGCACATCTGTGAATCAGTAATTTGTTGCCAGTAATGTTCCTGGAATCGACTGGTCTGTCCACTGTGTCGACGTGAACCAAACAGATATCTTTGTGATCAGTTACAACGTCTACGTCACTCCAAAACCCAGCGTCCAACATCAATACCTTCTCCAGTTTCGGTTTTTGAGGAAAAGGGGTTGCAAAAATATGTTCAGGTGTGTGTGAAATATTATGCGACTTAACTGCTAAGGTCATCAGTCCCTAAGCTTACACACTACCTAACCTAATTTATCCTAAAGACAAACACACACACTCATGCCCGATGGAGGACTCGAACCTCCGCCGGGATCAGCAAAAGTGGTTGCCATTCATCCATGGAGCTGCAAGCATCTCACTGAAAGTGCACCCTGCAGAGTTGAAGGTGTCATAAAGACGAAGTGTGGACACACACCATCTGAATATCCACCAATAGCTGTTAGGATACTTACGAGCAGACAGTATGTAATCGTATGCCGAGAAACAGTTCCTGGGATATGGACTACTTTTGTATCCAGAAGACTCATTACTCAGTAGTGTAGGATGTCTTCCTGTTGACGTTCATAGCTCATTTCTTATGGTTCTGTTTGACTCTACTTGGGCCACTGACTACGATACTCTTTTCAGACATAGCGCTTCCAACTGTCTCGTAAACAAACCATTCTGTTCTTACTGTTTTGAGGTTGAGCTAACTTCAAATCAAGTTCAATGATTCCGTGGCGAGTGGATAAAGTAAGCTTTGAAATGGAGTCCTATGTTTCACCCTTGTAGAAATATAATGGATGTGGTTTATGGACGAAGTGGCACCATCCCATTTCCTATGCTTCGTACGACAATACCCAATACAAATTTTAATGAACGATGGACTGGTCGAGGAGATGCAGTACCATGGCCTTTCGCTTCACATGATCTTAACCCATTAGGCCGCGTCCTACGAAAGCGACAGGAGGGAGCAAAGCGAGCGCCATCTGGATACGTTACACCCCAGCTTCAAGCGGCAGCATCGGGCGATAGGATCGGGTGTCCTGCCTGCGAGCGACGAACTCCAGCTACAAGATCGCTACAATACCTGTCAAACTGTTTTTATAAAACTGTGCCAACAAACCGTAGAATTTTGTAGTTCGAGATTAAGGCAACAAAATTAGCTTTACTTCGGAAAACAAGACGATAAAAGAGCACTGTGCATAACATTTTCAGAGGGAGGAATCTTTATGGAGAATATGACAAATCATATCATCAACTATGAAGATCACCAGGTAAAAGAGTGAATGGCTTCTCAGACCACGTTGCGAAAATTTTTACACTAAAAGGCTTTTGCATCCAAACAAATATCACATATAATTACAGACTATGTAGGAAAGTTAATCCAACGGCAATAGAGTTTTTTAAACCTCGTTAAGGAACAAGAGTGGCAGGATGTTTATAGTGCTCATAACATAGATGACAAATATAATGCTTTCCTTAACACATTTCTCAGGCTCTTTGAGAGTTGCTTTCCATTAGAACGTCCAAACGGGTACTAGCAGTAAAAGGCAGCCTGGGTGGCTGACTTGTGGGATATGGACTTCATGTAGAACAAAGCGGGAATTATATGAAAATGTTAGAAGTAATCACAATCAAGCTACAATAGCCCATTACAAACAGTATTGTAAGGTGCTTAAAAATGTTATTAGAAAGGCAAAGAGTACGTGGTACGCAAATAGAATAGCTAATTCACAGGATAAAATTGAAACCATACAGTCAGTTGTGAAGGAATTATCTGGTCAGCAGCCCAAGGTCGATATTATAAAGTCAGTTCGCAGTAAAAATATTTCTGTTACTGATAAATCAGATAAATGTACAGTATTTAACAATCATTTTCTGAGTATTTCTGGCGAATTAAATAAAAATTTGGTTTCTACAGTGAATTATGTAATTCCCTTGGCAAATGCCTTTCCGAGATTGAGTCTGAAATACCCCTCAGTGATACAGACAAGGGGGACATTGAGTCAGTTCAAAAATGTTTCAAAAGGCTCTGAGTACTATGGGACTTAACATCTGAGGTCATCAGTCCCCTAGAACTTAGAACTAATTAAACCTAACTAACCTAAGGACATCACACACACCCATGCCCGAGGCATGATTCGAACCTGCGACCGTAGCGGTCCCGCGGTTCCAGACTGAAGGGCCTAGAACCGCCCTGCCACAGCGGCCAGGGATTCAGTCAGTAATTAAATCACCGAAGACTAAGGACTCCCATGGATATGATGGAGTGTCTAGCAGAACATTAAAGTGCTGTGCTGCACATATTAGCCCTGTACTTTTCTCTGTAATTTTTCTTTTAGGAATGGCCAGTTTCTTGAACGATTAAAGTACTCAGTAGTAAAGCCGTTTTATAAAAATGGAGAAATTTTAGACAATTTTAGACCTATTTCTATGCCATCAGTGATTGCTAGAGTTATTGAAAAGGCTGTATATGTAAGGATAATTGACTATCAAATGTACAGTTCGGCTTTAGAAGTCGTTTAACAACTGAAAATGCTATATTCTCTTTTCTCTGTGAGGTACTGGATGGGTTAAACAAAAGATTTCGAACGCTAGCCATATTTTTTGATTTAACTAAGGCGTTTGATTGTGTTGATCATAAAATGTTGCTCCAGAAGTTCGACAATTACGAAATACGAAGAGTAGCTCACAATTAGTTCACATCCTACTTTAACAACAGACAGCAAAATGTCATTATTCACATAGTTGAGAATGGCTGTGATGGGGGGAGGGGTCTGAGTGGGTTACGGTCAAATAGGGGGGAGAAGGAGTGCCCCAGGGATCAGTGTTGCGGCCACTCCTGTTCGTTATTTATTTAAATGATATGCCCCCTCTTGCACAGTAGAACTTTTAAGTCTGTCTCAAGTGGATATGAAACTGTAATACATATGTAGATATGCATATGACAGAAGATGAAGAAAAAAACAAGACTTACGAACGTATATGTACAGAAAGACTATCAAACCTACAGTGGAGAACTAATGTGGAAGAGATGTAAGTACAAGTCTGGTAGATTTAAAATCGTTTGTCTGATAATGTTGTGAGAATATGATCGCTTGAAGACTGTGTAATTCATTACGTTATAATTATTCTTTCGGTTTGTGGAGACTCATGTTCTGACATATGCAGTTTGCAAATACATTGCAATTTGCATATTGTATAGGTCACACGTTAAAATTAATTCATTAATAAAAATACAACATAGTTGCAGTACGCGGGACATCTAAGTCCAGTGCAGAATTTTACTCTTAGTGTGCTAATTTTGAACCACAGGGAATTGTACATGTTGTTGACTTAGCTTGGATGTTAGCATAGCTCGGATGCATCGTAAACTGATAACTGAGGAAAGAAATAGATGCCATACAGGTACAGTTAAGAATTATCGGAGTAACTCTGAAAAACTTATCATTAACAGGGCGGCTGATGTCCAAGATACTGGTGCTGTTAAGTGTTCTCTATTCATTTATCTTGTTTGTTTTTGGAATGTTTAAGTGTGCATGAATTTATGTTTCTTAAAATGCTCATAAAGCACCCTTAATTCATTGTATGCAACCTTACGTGCACTGTGTGATTCTCGTGTGTGATGTGAGCTGCCAAGATGGTTTTATTTCGTAAGTTTTTTTCTTTCTAGTGGTGTGACGCCGTAAATCTATTTGCAACTAACTGCTTTGAACGTACTAGTAATCACATCAGAAAACTAAAACAGCATAACGCCTTGATCACTAAGGCTGATGAGGCGAACCCTTAGTTACCACCTATACACACGACTATATTCAGAAAGCTTAAAAATTCTTTTTCGATAATAATATTAGAGAAATAAATAATAACCCAACAAGAAATTCCATACGGAACTCAAGAAATCTATATATAGTAACTACTTCTTATTCATTGATAAGAAAGAAAGAGCCATCCTCTAAATAATGAAAACCAGAACCTCCTCTCTCCGCCTGCGGATTTAAATGCACAAGAAAAATACTCTTAGATCAGTAGTCAATGCTATAGGTGAACATAACTATCTGCTAGAGAAAAGACTTAATAAAATACTAAGAGATCATTATAAGTTTCTAAACAATTACTCTGTAAAAAATACGAATTTCTGAAAACAATTAAACATTTTTGCATCCTTCATAATGCGAGGTTTGCTTCACCCGACGTAGCAAATATGTGTTCTAGTACTCCCATAAACGAAATAGTTGCTATAGTAAAAACAATTTGCTAATCCAGAAAAGACCCTCCACTAGGAGTAATTACTGAAATTATTGTATTAGAAATTGTACTAAAATACAATCCTTTTGCTTTTCGAAACTAGGCCTACCTTCAAAGTGACAATTAGTTGTGGAATTTCGAATAGCAGGCACCCTGGCAGATTTTTTAAATCATTTAGAAAACAAATTCTTCAAAGACCACCTTGAAATTAACGTCGGAATACGTGGTGTGTTAGAGACGTCATGGTGAAGACATTCTCGTCTTACTCCGTGGCTCAAAACAAAAAATTTACCAGCTTGTAAATCCTTTTACGGAATTTGATAGTGAAATTACCTTTACGGTCGAACACCAGCAGAATAATAGTATTAATTTTTTTTAGATTTTTCCATTACTATGGATCAACAGACATATTTTTGGAATTGATCATGAACCTGTATCTTCCAACGTCATTATTAATGCGACATCATGTCTTCTTGCTCAATACAAAGAAGTTTTCTTTTGTTCTGCAATGAATAGGCTCCTTAATCTACCATTACATGGTACTGAAACAGGGAGGGAACTTAACCGGTTAAAAAACATAGTCCGGAATAACGGCTATGACAGAATTATATTTGATGAAATTTATGACACGAAATAGAAAAGGAATCAACTGACACAAACAATGTTGCTATATATAAAGCAATTCATATCGCCTCCGGTCGTGCGGTAGCGTTCTCGCTTCCCGCGCCCGCGTTCCCGGGTACGATTCCCGGCGTGGTCAGGGATTTTCTCTGCCTTGTGATGACTGGGTGTTGTGTGACGTCCTTAGGTTAGTTATGTTTAAGTAGTTCTAAGTTCTAGGGGACTGATGACCATAGATGTTAAGTCCCGTAGTGCTCAGAGCCATATCGCCTCCTTCGTAATGACAGTCTCATAAAAATACAGTAACATTTTTAACAAAACACAATGTACTCGTCGGATGTAAATCTCAACCTTCGCTACTATGTCTTTTCATAAACGACATTAACATAATGCAAGATTTGTACCAAATCAGTGGCGTATATGTAAAATTTACCGCTCTGGTGCTAGGGCTAGTCACATCCCACAAGCAGAAAGGAACTTTACAGCAGATTACAAGGAACACCTAGAACTAGAACTAAAACAAAATAAAAATATGCGAAATAAATCAACTTTCGCAGCTCACTTTATTCAAGAAGACCATGCAGTGTAAGATATCAAAAACAACGAAGCTATACTTCATACAATGGATAAAGAATACTTTATGGACATTTTTTAAGAAAAAGAAATTTATGACTGCTTTGAACGTCTAAAATAAAACACGGTCAATGAGCAGTGCACCCTTAATAACACCAGTTCCTTGGATATCTACATTACTGGCCAATAAAATTGCTACACCAACAACAAATGCAGATGATAAACGGGTATTCATTGGACAAATATATTACTCTAGAACTGACATGTGATTACATTTTCATGCAGTTTGGGTGCATAGATCCCGAGAAATCAGTACCCAGAACAACCACCTGTGGCCATAATAACGGCCTTGATACGCCTGGGCTTTGAGTCAAACAGCTTGGATGGCGTGTACAGGTACAGCTGCCCATGCAGCTTCAACACAGTACCACAGTTCATCAAGAGTAGTGACTGGCGTATTGTGACAAGCCAGTTGCTCGGCCGCCATTGACCAGACGCTTTCAATTGGTGAGAGATCTGGAGAATGTGCTGGCCAGGGCAGCAGTCGAACATTCTCTATATTCAGAAAGGCACGTACAGGACCTGCAACATGCCGTGGTGCATTATCCTGCTGAAATGTAGGGTTTCGCAGGAGTCGAATGAAGGGTAGAGCCACGGGTCGTAACACATCTGAAATGTAACGTCCACTGTTCAAAGTGCCGTCAATGCGAACAAGAGGTGACCGAGATCTGTAACCAATGGCAACCCATACCATCACGCCGGGTGATACGCCAGTATGGCGATGACGAATACACGCTTCCAATGTGCGTTCACCGCGATGGTGCCAAACACGGATGCGACCATCATGATGCTGTAAACAGAATCTGGATTCATCCGAAAAAATGACGTTTTGCCATTCGTGCACGCAGGTTCGTCGTTGAGTATACCATCGCAGGCGCTCCTGTCTGTGATGCAGCGTCAAGGGTAACCGTAGCCATGGTCTCCGTGCTGATAGTCCATGCTGCTGCAAACGTCGTCGAACTGTTCGTGCAGATGGTTGTCCCCATCTGTTGACTCACGGATCGAGACGTGGCTGCATGATGCGTTACAGCCATGCGGATAAGATGCCTATCATCCCGACTGCTAGGGATACGAGGCAGTTGAGATCCAGCACGGCATTCCGTATTACCCTCCTGAACCCACCGATTCCATGTTCTGCTAACAGTCATTGGATCTCGACCAACGCGAGCAGCAATGTCGCGATACGATAAACTGCAATCGCGATAGTCTACAATCCGACCTTTATCAAAGTTGGATACGTGATGGTACGCATTTATTCTCCTTACCCGAGGCATCACAACAACGTTTCACCAGGTAACGCCGGTCAACTGCTGTTTGTGTATGAGAAGTCGGTTGGAAACTTTCGTCATGCCAGCACGTTGTAGGTGTTGCCACCGGCGCCAAACTTGTGTCAATGCTCCGAAAAGCTAATCATTTGCATATCACAGCATCTTCTTCCTGTCGGTTAAATTTCGCGTCTGAAGCACGCCATCTTCGTGGTGTAGCAATTTTAATGGCCAGTAGTGTACTACCTCGCCATTGATAACTTGTTAAAGTTACTCTGCTAATTTGTATCTGAAAGTAGTTGTTTGTAAATAGGCTCTGTAAAAAGTCCACGACGTAATCCAAGCTACGCTAACATCCAAGATTTGCCAACAACTTCTGCAGTTTCCTATAGTTCAACTTTTGCACACTTGGAGTAGCACTTGAGTTGGATGCTGCGTCCACTGCAGCTATATTGCTCTTTTATTAAGAAAATATTTTTAGCCTCTTACTTACACAACGTGCAAATTCGAAAATGTGAAAACGCAAATCGCCGTAACCCGGGATAGTAATTGTAATGTAATGAATTATACGGTCTTGAGATAACTGTATTAAAAAAAATGGTTCAAATGGCTCTGAGCACTATGGGACTTAACATCTGAGGTCATCAGTCCCCTAGAACTTAGAACTACTTAAACCTAACTAACTTAGGGACATCACACAAACCCATGCCTGAGGCAGGATTCGAACCCGCGGCCGTAGCGGTCGCGCGGTTCCGGACTGAAGCGCCTAGAACCGCTCGGCGACAACGGCCGGCGATAACTGAATTCTCACATCATCAGACACGCCAGATTTTAAATCTACCAGACTTGCACTTATATCTTTGCACTTTACTTCTCCACTGTAAGCTTTAAAGTCAGTCTGTACATAAACATTGGTAAGCTTTGTTTTTCATCTTCAGGAATATAAACCTAACATACGTATGGAAGTTCCATATCCACTTGAGAAGGGGTAACAAAAAATCCGAAACCGATAGAGGACCAAATAGAATGCAACATAGCAACTGGAACGGGCTTTTTATTAATCGAATACTATGACGCATCGTTTGAAATAGACACGGTACATTCTTTCTCCTTCCTTATTTTATATGATCTAGTGCTTCGTCACTAATGATCTCATCATCGACGAAACTTAAAGTCCAAATATTGCTTTCTTTCTGGGACCTTAATAATGAGGCACTCTATTGAAAATAGGCTGTCTGGCGGAGGGCCTAGTTAAAGACACAAAGTGGCTGCTTTTACCTCCTCTTACTACTGCGTCCCCCATAGCCGATGTGGTTTTAGTATGGCTAGCTAATGATCGCGCTCCTTCATGCCATTGTGTCCTATATCTCTTTTAATTGAATTAACAACTCTGTGAATGTGGACAGACTATTTCATTTCACCAAACCAGAAAGGATAAGCAGTGAAGGGAAACGTTCAAGTTATGCTGTCCGTCCTGTTTCCTTAAGAAAGTTTTAGGAAACCCCTTGGTCTACACTTATCATGATCGTATACAATTACTTTCATAGCAACTAACCTTAGAACCA